>NC_090646.1:65485516-65785516 GCF_040937935.1 Hyperolius riggenbachi
AAAAGTCCAACGCGGACGCCAACGTGATCAGAACGCAATGTGAACGAGGCCTAAATGTTTTCAGTTATATGAGGAGTTAAACTAAAGTCACATATGGATGCAGTATATTTAGAGTATAATAGTGCTCATTTAACCAATCTTTTTGTGGCGTGACTGTGGAGAAGCTACACTGCCACCAAAATAGCATGCGGTTAAAATGCTTTTATTGGTTAAGAGCATCTCAGTCTTTCTTTCTGACTCCAGCGAGAGGGAAATGGATGGACTCATGAAGTCATGAGCCTCGATACATTATTGCTTTTACTGTTGATAACTACGTGGGAAAGTACAATGGAAAGTAAAATGACTTGTTATAGGCAAACTGTGAAGATAATGGCTAATGTATTGCTCCATGTACTCCGGCCCCCTGAAGCTGGAAGCACCATCACAGAGATAACTGATGACAACTGAAAACACGGCAATCACAAAACAAACATGAACCTGGAGTGCTCTTTAAAAACAGCGATATTACTCGCGGGAAACTGCAGTTCATCTCTCTGAAAGTACATCGGGGCAATGATGAGTACAGCTTTCAGTCTCGCGATTGGTGGAGAAGATGACAGGATCGTTACTCCATCCTCCACCACCATGACTTCTTCTCCTCTCGGTTCCTTCCCAGGAAAAGCTGTTCTGAGAAAAATATAAAAGATGAACAAAAATAGACACATGTGAAAAATAAAGTGCAATCATCACCTCCGCCGCCTAGCGTGCCTGGGCTTGTTATGGAGGTCCCTGCTGTGTAGTGACTGTATAACCCCTCTTTATTATCTCTTATTGCTGCTGTATTCACCATTGCGTGTATCACCTTTTAGGGACTTGGTAATAGTAATTGTTAAAGCAGCAGGGACAGTCAAATAATTACAGGAAAAAAAAAACACATATATAAGTATATAAATACTGTATTTTTTGGACTATAAGACTCACTTGTTCTCACTCAAAAGTGGGAGAAAAAGTCCAAATGCAGGGAGTTCCTGACTTGTGAACCCCTGCCAATACGAAACTCCAACCCGCCGCAATGTCGGGGACTCCCTGTACTGTACCCATGCACAGGAGGACACAGGGGGACACGGGGACACAAAGGGGCATAGAGGAGGGCACACGGGGGGCAGAGGAGGACACAGGGGGACACGGAGACACAAAGGGGCATAGAGGAGGACACAAGGAGGGCACAAAGGGGCATAGAGGAGGACACAAGGGGGACACAAAGGGACATAGAGGAGGACACAAGGGGGCACAAAGGTGCATAGAGGAGGACACAAGGGGGGGCACAAAGGGACATAGAGGAGGACACAAGGGGGACACAAAGGGGCATAGAGGAGGACACAAGGGGGACACAAAGGGGCATAGAGGAGGACACAAGGGGGACACAAAGGGGCATAGAGGAGGACACAAGGAAGACAGAGGTGAACACATGGGGGACACAGGAGGACAGAAGCAGGACAGAGGAGGACACAGGGAGACACAAAAGGTACAAGGGAGAATGCTTGCAATACAGGGTCAGGTTGTAGACTACTGTACATAATAAACACAGTGTGAAAATGGAATTTGATTTTATGACAGACAATCCCGCTTTAGGCATTTTTTTTCATAAAAGCTTGTATTTTTTTAGTCTTTGCACTTCTGTTTTATGCCTTTGTGCACTTTTTGCAAACTAAGTTGATAGAAGAAAATATGATTTTGCATGCAAATTTTCAGATGGAAATCAGACATGTCATAAAATAGCAATACTAGGCTCTGCCCGAAACGTTGTGTGTACTACCTTGCTGCTCCAATACAGCTTGTTGCTGCTTTCACAGTCAGAGTGCCGTGTCCTTTCTTTCATATTGCTAAATGTACTACAGGTGTGGTGTGTCTGAGGTCGCTGTGCACCGGCTGACCAGAAATATTACCAGTTTATTTCCCAAGGTTGAAGCTTTTTTGTTTTTTGTACAATACTACCTAGTCGATGAAGGATTTGTCAACTTTTCTATCCAAATGTAAGCAGCTTTAAAATACATCCATAAAGTTCCATATTGGTGGGCTTTGATTGGTCCATTTTCAAGCTGCATAATTTTGCACACAGATAATCCTGCATCCAGTCACTGAACATCCGTATCTATGACATGGCCATTATAATTATTATCATTGATTTATAAAGCGCCAACAGATTCCGTGACACTGTACAAGAAGCTGCACAACTAAGAAACAAACATGGGGTACAAAATAATACAGACAATGGTATACACCGATATACGAAATACAGAATCTGTACAAAATACAGACTTGGTAATTACAGTGACAAAAGAAATATGAATAAATTAGGGATGGGACGAATCCACAATTTCTTCGAATCCGAATCCGGATCCGAATCTATAAAGGTTCTCGAATATCTCGAACCTTTCGAATCCCGAATCTAACGAATCCTGCACATAAGAATTGTGCGATCCATGGTATAGTTGCCCGCAGTATAGGTACCCAGGCATAGGTAGCGAGGTAAAGGTGCCTTCAGTATAGCTAGCTAGGTATGGGTGCCTTCAATATGGGTAGCTTTCAGTACAGGTAGCAAGGTATAGGGGCCTGCAGTATAGGTAGCAAGGTATAGGGGCCTTCAGTATAGGTAGCAGGGTATATGGGCCTTCAGTATAGGTAGCAGGGTATATGGGCCTTCAGTATAGGTAGCAGGGTATATGGGCCTTCAGTATAGGTGTCAGGGAATATGGGCCTTCAGTATAGGTGTCAGGGAATATGGGCCTTCAGTATAGGTAGCAGGGTATATGGGCCTTCAGTATAGGTAGCAGGGTATATGGGCTTTCAGTACAGGTAGCAAGGTATAGGGGCCTTCAGTATAGGTAGCAAGGTATAGGGGCCCTAAGTATAGGTAGCAGGGTATATGGGCCTTCAGTATAGGTAGCAGGAAATATGGGCCTTCAGTATAGGTAGCAGGGTATATGGGCCTTCAGTACAGGTAGCAGGGTATATGGGCCTTCAGTATAGGTAGCAGGGTATATGGGCCTTCAGTATAGGTAGCAGGGTATATGGGCCTTCAGTATAGGTATCATGGTATATGGGCCTTCAGTATAGGTAGCAGGGTATATGGGCCTTCAGTATAGGTAGCAAGGTATATGGGCCTTCAGTAAAGGTAGCAGGGTATATGGGCCTTCAGTATAGGTAGCAGGGTATATGGGCCTTCAGTATTGGTAGTTAACTAGGTATAGGGGCCTTCAGAATAGGTAGGTAGGTAAAGGGACCTTCAGTATAGGTATATAGGGTATAGGGCCTTAAGTATAGGTAGGTATGTAGGTAGGTATAGGGGCCTTTAGGTAGGTAGGTATAGGGGCCTTTAGTTAGGTAGGTAAAGGGACCTTCAGTATAGGTAGCAGGGTATAGGGCCTTAAGTATAGGTAGGTATGTAGGTAGGTATAGGGGCCTTTAGGTAGGTAGGTATAGGGGCCTTTAGGTAGGTAGGTGTAGGGGCCTTTAGGTAGGTAGGTAAAGGGACCTTCAGTATAGGTAGGTATGTGGGTAGGTAGGTATAGGGGCCTTTAGGTAGGTGGGTAGGTAGGTGTAGGGGCCTGTAGGTAGGTAGGTATAGGGGCCTTTAGGTAGGTAGGTAGGTATAGGGGCCTTTAGGTAGGTAGGTGTAGGGGCCTTTAGGTAGGTGGGTAGGTAGGTGTAGGGGCCTTTAGGTTGGTAGGTAGGTAGGTAGGTATAGGGGCCTTTAGGTAGGTAGGTATAGGGGCCTTTACGTAGGTAGGTAGGTAGGGGGGCCTGTAGGTAGGTAGATGGGTGGGTAGGTATAGGGACCTTTAGGTAGGTAGGAAGGTGGGTAGGTAGGTATAGGGGCCTGTAGGTGGGTAGGTAGGTATAGGGGCCTGTAGGTAGGTATACGGGCCTTTAGGTAGGTAGGTATAGGGGCCTTTAGGTAGGTAGGTATAGGGGCCTGTAGGTGGGTAGGTATAGGGGCCTGTAGGTGGGTAGGTAGGTATAGGGGCCTGTAGGTAGGTAGATGGGTAGGTAGGTATACGGGACTTTAGGTAGGTAGGTATAGGGGCCTTTAGGTAGGTAGGTAGGTATAGGGGCCTGTAGGTGGGTAGGTAGGTAGGTAGGTATAGGGGCCTGTAGGTGGGTAGGTAGGTATAGGGGCCTGTAGGTAGGTATAGGGGCCTGTAGGTAGGTATAGGGGCCTTCCCCATGCCTCCTCCTCTCACCGCCAACCCCCCTCCCTGGCCTCCTCCGCCCCCCCCCCCGTGCCTCCTCCGCCCCCCCCCCGTGCCTCCTCCGCCCCCCCCCCCCCCCGTGCCTCCTCCGCTCCCCCCCTGCCTCCTCCGCTCCCCCGTGCCTCCTCCGCTCCCCCCCGTGCCTCCTCCGCTCACCCCTGCATGAGTATCTACTCACCTTTCCGTGGAGCGCAGAGCGGCAGACCTCTTCGATACTTCCCTGTTCCCTCTAGTGGCCGGACCGGCTCTTACTGATGACATCATTGTAAGAGCCGGTCACTAGGGGGAACCAGGAAGTCGGCGAGAGGTCTGCCGCTCTGTGCGCTCCGCTCAGGTGAGTTGATGCTGGCGAACGGAGGAGGCGCGGGGGGGTCGGAGAAGGTCGGGGAGGACGAGTGCGGGCGGGGGGAGCGGCGTATGCGGCGATGCAGCGTCGGGATTCGGCGGATTCGGAAAGTGAAAAATGGCGTCGGGATTCGAATCCACGAATCTCGAATATTTCCCAATATTCGAGGGATTCGTGGATTCGCCGGATTCGTCGTCCCACCCCTAGAATAAATTGTGTAACAAACTCTAAGACACAAAAGGGTGAGAAAGCCCTGTCCTTGAAAGCTTACAATTTAAATGGGCATACAAAAATGATGGATAGGCACAGTTGATAGTACATCTCGCAGTCACCATCCACCTATTGGATCCAGCACAATTTGTATTCTTTACAGAGCTCCTCCATGGATAGGACCTATGCCAAAGATGCTAGAAAGCCTGTCTCCTCTCATGTCCACCATTCTGGCGGACGGATTGTGCCACTCCTGTTCAGGAGGTGTTTTTGTCAATAAAATTCCAAAGAATCCCCCATGAAGAGGTAGACTAGTCCAAAACCTATCATATTTATCTTTTTTTTTTACCACCTAGTGTAAGTGACAGCGACACAGGAAAAAAGTAATTTACATTACATTTTACTCTGGGAGAAATGTACATCTTATATGTATGCATACACATGCATACAAATTTTTTTTTTTTGTAATAGTGGTCTTTTAAGTGTACTCAATTCTCTAGTGTGATCCTAATTTCTTCTTGCAGATTAATTTCTGTTATGTAATAATTTCCTTTGACTCTTGTGTAATTTGCCCATGTCCTCGGAGTTGTTTACATAATTAATTTGTGAAGAGAGCCAAGAGGAAAAGGCAGCAATCAGTGAAGCGGGAGGGAGAATTTCCTAGAGTATTGCAGAGGACTGGAGCATCCTCTCAGCTCACATCAAACTTTGCTGAAATCTGCTGAGCCAGAGTCATAACCAGAGCGGAGCCGCACCTGTGATCGCAGCGGGGCCCAGAGCTGCTGGTGGGGCCCCAAGCTACTAACCTTCCCTTCCTCCCATACAGGGGACTATACTTCAGATCAGGTGTTTTGTGGCTACACTTGTTATGGGTGTGAAGATCATGATGATGGCCACACTTGTTCTATGACCCTTGTGAGATGGGCCCCAAGGCCAGCAAAGGCACCAAAGAGAGGAAAAGGAACATTTGGGATGCCCAATAAAGCTTTGCTGGGGGGCCCCATGAATTGTGGTTATGTCACTGTGCTGAGGTGTGGTTTTAAAAGGAACCCCAGGTGAAAGTGATATGGAGGCTGCCATATTTATTTCCTTTTAAACAATACCAGTTGCCAGGGCCGGAGCTACCATAGGAAAAAATTGGGCAATTGCCCCAGGGCCCCAGAGCCTGTAGCCCAAGGTGTCCCTCCCCATCTTAACTGTTGCTCCCCAGGGACTCTGCAGAGTCTGTTAAGTTGGGAGGTGATTGGGGGAGGGTCAGCAGCCAGCTCAGGGGCCCAGGAGGGAAATTTGGCTGCAACAAAGGGCCTCTAATGATGCTTTTTGGTCGGGGGCGGGGTGTCTGTTGGGGGGCCCCCAGGCTAATTTTTCCCTAGGGCCCAATTGTTACTTGAACAATCCCTGCCAGTTGCCTGGCATCCTGTTGATCTTCTGGCATTACCAGTGTCTGAAATTCACACACTGGGAACAAGCATTTGGCCAATTCAGTCAGACTTCAGTCAGAGCCCATGATTGTTCCAGGTCTATGGTAAAACAGTATTAGAGACATAGGATCAGGGGGATATCCAGGCAACTTGCCTTGTTTAAAAGAAAATAACTATGGAAGCCCTACATATCACTCTCCCCTCGGGTTTCCTTTAAGCCATTGACAATTGTAGTGAAATTTTCTTTTAATCTCAAGGTATATTTTATTAATCTAATGCAGGGAAAGGGACAGGCAGATAGAACACTTTGGGAAACTGCCCATACACTTTAAATGCACCGTTAACTATTTAGTTGCATTGGCTTTTGTGTCTTCTTGGCGGACAATCTCTGACTAATATATTTTCATGTATTTTAATGCCAAATACCTTAGCTGATATAAAATACTCAGGACCGGATCTAGACTTGTGAGGATGCCGCCCTTCCCCCCCGATAGGTAGTATAATTGCCCCCAGTATTGGTAGCCTGGAGGGTGGGGAGGGGAATCGCCCCCCCCCCTCACCTGGGTCGCCCATCCGTTCTCCCCCAGCTATGAGTGCAGAGTGTCCCAGTGTGTCAGGCAGCGGGTGGGGAAGCAATTACTCACCTCTTCCTTCCGCATTCCAGCGCTGCGTACCACCACTGCTCGTCACTTCCTGCAATGCCGCCCACTGTACTTGTGCAAGAAGGGCTTTTCAGCTCGGTGCCCCCCCCCACCCACGGCCAGGCTGGTGTGCCCCCCCCCCCTCTTTTGCTGCCTGAGGAACATGCCTTGCCCCACCACAACGGCGGCTCGGGGCTGAAAATACTGTATGTTGCATTTCTCTGTGTAGAAGCCAAGTGCCCACCTTGAGTATCTCTTCATTTCTTTCTTTGCAAGAAACAGTCCAGTAGAAAGCAAAAAAGAAAACAAAACAGATTTTCAGATGGCCAAAACCGCGATTTGATTGGCCAGTATCTCTAGCCAATCACAGCCTTTCTTCATCTTTGATACAATGCTTCTGTCTATAAAAGGCGATTGGCTGCATCAGCACCATCTAAGAATGACAAAATCCTAAAGCTACTTGATAGCTATGTGAGCCTGTTTACCCCTCTTTTTCTCAACCTATTTACATGCTTGCCTTTGGATTTTGTTCTTATGTTTATGTGTATGGGCATTTATCTTTTTAAGATCATTTTTGTGGTTTGTATTAAGTGTCCTTGAGTCTGAAATGGTCCATAAATTAGATTTATAAATCCTGTGTAATATTTCTCATTCTCTGTACTTTGACATACTTATTTGAGAATGTTCACGTAGATCTGTTATATGAGGCAAAGCATAACTGTAAGCTTGCTATATAGGAATGAGTTCTGTCCTTCCCAGTTCCCAGAGACGCTAATGTATGGAGATAGTCCCGGGAGCATATGAGAGGTCTATTGAGCCTGATTCCAAATCATCATTCAATGGAAAAAATGGTAATTGTACCATTTCTCCAAACTGCTGCTCTGCAGAGTAACATGGTATGTATGCATGTTTAGGTCACATGACTCTGTGAGATGAGACTATATGGAAGCTTCAAGCCAAAAGCCACAGAGTCTGAACTCACACCGAGACCCCTGACGTCTCTCATGCTCCTGCCGCCTCCAGTGGGGCTTTGCTTTGGCATAGCTTTGCTTCAAATCACTTGAGGGAGTCATAAGGGAAATACTAATCTAAAATGAGATGATTCTTCATCTCAGTAAATCTACATTAGTGATGAGCTTGAAATTCGCAAAGTAGGAATTTTGCAGCTACAGGTAAAAGTCAAAAAATTAGAATATCGTGCAAAAGTCTATTTATTTCAGTAATTTGTCTTAACTACTTCCTGCATCTTGTGCAGTATATATACTTCCCACAGGACTTCATCTGAAGTCCCAGGGACATAGATATGCGTCTATTGTGGTGGATTGCTCGCTCCCATGCGCGCTGCTGCACAGGTAGTCGTCGCTGCCCATTAGAGGGGAGATGAGGGGAACGAAGTTTCTATTCATTAATTTAAGTGTCTGTGGCAATGATCACTGGCATCCATTAGATGCCTGTGTCATTGTATCATTGGGAGTAACACGTCTATGCATTATTTCCTATTTACGTACTTATAGTGGCCAAATAGTAAAATTACACCTAAATATATTTATTTTAAGAAAAATACCCACAATCACATTTAACATTAACTCCTTCCCTTCCACACTCTCCCATAGTACCCCCCCCCCCCCCCCAATGTTGCATACAAAAAATGACAATTAAAGCTTCAAAAAAAAATACATAAATAATTACCTCAAGGACTGAACTGTTTTTTAATATGTATGCCAAGAGGGTATATTATGGCTAATTTTTAAATTATAGGCTTGTAATTAGTGTTGGATGCAGAACTGAAAATATTGGTGCCATACATTGTACTAAGGAAATATTTTAAACTTTGCAAAACCGGGACAAATGGGCAAATAAAATGTGCGGCTTTCATCCACAATAGAATGTTTTATTTTAAAACTATAATGGCCAAAAACTGAGAAATAATGATTTTATTTTTTCATTCTTTTCTTATTATTTCCATTAAAATGCATTTAGAATAACATTCTTAGCATACTGTACCACCCAAAGGAAGCCTAATTGTCAAGATGAATACAAGATATAACATTTCGTTGTGATTAGTAGTGATTAAGTTATTGGCGAAATGACAGGTGAAAATTGCTCTGATCCTAAAGGGGAAAAACCCCTCAGGGTCAAGTAGTTAAAAGGTGAAACTAATATATGAAATAGGAACCCTTTGCAGGTGTTTTGGATGAATTAGATGATTAGAGTCTGACACTTTGAGCCGAGAATATTAAACATTTTCACAATAGTCTAATGATCTGAGATTTTGATTTTGGGGTTCTCATAAACTGTAAGCCATTATCATCATCATTGTAACAAATAAAGGCTTAAGATATCTGCATGTAATTAGTCTATTTCATACCGTATATACTCGCAAGCAAGCCGAATTTTTGACCCCCAAAAAGTGGGCCAAAAGTTGGGGGGTCGGCTTGCTTGCGAGTCATGGGTGGATAGGTGCTGTCCCTCCCCGCTCCCCCCGCGGCCGCCGCCGCTGCTATTACCTTAGGCGGCGCCGCTTCCTCTATCCCCGTCCTCCTCCGGTAACTCATTCACAGCAGCGCGCCCCCCGCTGCTGTGATGACGCAGGAAACCATAGAGAGCGGTTCCCATAGTAACGGCATCGCCGCTACAGGAAGCCGCTCTCTATGGTTTCCTCGTCATCACAGCAGCGAGAGGCGCGTTGCTGTGAATGAGTTACCGGAGGAGGACGGGGATAGAGGAAGCGGCGCCGCCTAAGGTAATAGCAGCGGCGGCTGCGGGGGAGCGGGGAGAGACAGCACCTACCCACCCACCTACCCACCCATACTGGGGCACTATGCTAGCTATATGGGGCACTATGCTAGCTATATTGGGCACTATACAAGCTATACTGGGGCACTATACAAGCTATAATGGGGCACTATACTAGCTATAATGGGGCACTATACTAGCTATAATGGGGCACTATACTAGCTATAATGGGGCACTATACTAGCTATACTGAGCACTATACTAGCTAAACTGGGGCACTTCACTAGCTATACTGAGCACTATACTAGCTATACTGAGCACTATACTAGCTATACTGAGCACTATACTAGCTATACTGAGCACTATACTAGCTATAATGAGCACTATACTAGCTATAATGAGCACTATACTAGCTATAATGAGCACTATACTAGCTATACTGAGCACTATACTAGCTATACTGGGGCATTTTACTACCTATACTGAGCACTACCTACCTATACTGGGCACTATACTAGCTATACTGGGACATACTGGGGGGATCACGCGGCCAGCGTTTCCTACCCCCGGCTTACATGAGGGTCAATCATTTTTTCCTGTTTTTTTGGGGTAAAAGTGGGGGGGTCGGCTTACATGCGGGTCGGCTTGCTTGCGAGTATATACGTATATTAGTTTTACCTTTTTAGTAGTATTACTGAAATAAATGGACTTTTGTACAATATTCTGCTTTATTTTGAATCTGCAATGATTTACTGCCTTACCCATCGTCTAAGCATGAGTGCACTCTATATTCGATTGGATGACCAATTTATTTACATTACCTTTATGATGAGGTTCTGTGAGGCCTAGAAATGTTGTATTTCATTTATGTGGATGTAATAAATATTACATAAGAGGAATCCTGCCCTTGACCTTTGTCTGAATATGATTGGCCTGGACTGGAGCTTTACCCATCCACTTTTACAGAGAGCCACCCGCACTAAATTGCCAATTATTCCACACAGTACACATTACTGCTAGTTGCTGAATTATATGAATACTTGCCAAACTGCACTAAGCATGTTAATAAACTTGGTGCCAACCCAACAGACTACAGCGCTGGTATAAACAATGTCTGTTTTCCTTTCCTTTTTAACCTCCCTGGCGGTAACCCCGAGCTTTGCCTGGGCGAGCCGCCGGCAGCTCAATACAGAGCAATGGAGGGCAGCAGGCATTTTTACTCACCTCCCAGGGAATCCGGATGCAGGCAGCTATTCTACTTCTTCTCCATGGAGTCTCTGAATCACTCTGGTGAGATCGCCATCAGTGATCTCACTACAGAGTTACAGCGCCACCTGGCAGACGGAGGGAAAATTGCAGCGCTGGAGCCCAGGGAGGTGAGTGAGTGCTGGAGCTGCTGTTGGTGTCCTGGCAGCATGATTTTTTTCCTGGTTTTAGGGTCTGAAACGTTCAGAAAAGACCTTAAGATCCAAAAATAATCATACCACCAGGGAGGTTAAAGGAAACCAGAGATGACAAATGAAAAAGATTTTATACATACCTGGGGTTTCCTCCAACCCCATCCGCCTGGATCGCTCACACGCCACCGTCCTCCGCTGGCCAGAAACTACAAGAACCGGGCCCCATCCCTGACGTCTTTGGAGCCAGCCTACGCAGGAAAAGTGCGCCCTCTACGTATCTCTCCAGTGGCTGCTGAAAAGATACGCAAACAGCGCACTTCGCTTATGCTAGACTGGCTCGACTGACGGAAGTGCGCGGCCCCAGTTCCCATAGCTGATGGAGCTGGAGGAAGCCTCAGGTATGTATAATTTTTTTTTAATTTATCATCTCTGGTTCACTTTAAAGCCCATTTGAACTGAATTATTTAGTACTCAAGGCAGCTTTGCTATTACGTTTCTAATAGCGCTGAGCACACATTTCGTATAATTGTAATTCTGCATTGTACTTCGCAAATACCATGCAAAATTGTAATACGAAAATTCAGAAAAAAATGGAATTTCATTTGTAAATGTAATCAGGAATTGTATTTTCACAATTTTGTGCCATTTTCACATATTTCATGTCGACTTTAGCGGTCAATTGCAAAGCCCTCATACCTGCTATCATCAACATGCTATGTATGATAGGGGAATAGTGGGAATAAGAAAAAAAAAATTTCAAGACAACCTTGTAGTTTTTGAGAAAATCGATTAAAAAAAATGCAAAGGAAAAATGTTTTTTGTACTGTCATTTTTCCAAGTTTAAAAAACATTTTTCCTTTGCATATACCGTATTTTTCGGACTATAAGACGCTCCGGACTATAAGACGCACCTAGGTTTAAAGGGCAAAATCCGTGGAAAAAAAAATACACTAAACCTGGGTGCATCCATGGTCCAGGAGTATCCTATGGACCTTTCCTCACCCACAATGTCTCTGTCACATTGCCAAGCTACCCGCGGGTCACGTGATGACACAAGTAACAATGCAAGTACGGAAGCCTCTGAGGACTGCCGCTATAGCAGCTGAAGTGTATCTGTTATTTGTCAGCTGGGATCGAGCTGCGGGGCTGACAGGGCTGACGCTGGGCAAGTTCAAAGAAGTAACATTGTGATGATGACAGCGGCTTTTCCTATGCGCATAGAGACATTGTGGATCACGTGCTGCTGGGGGACACGCTGGGGGGTATTCCGGATAAAAGAACGAGCACTGTGAATAATTACAATGCAATGTAGATTGCGCTGCTGCGGGGCACGCTGGAGTGATTAAAGATCAAAGGAGCATAGTGGATAATTACAACGCGATGTGGATCGCACTGCTGCGGGGCAGGCTTGGGAGGATTAAAGATCAAAGAAAGAGCATTGTGAATAATTAGAGCGGCTTCTCCTATGCTGCTTAGGGTTTACCACCTAAGGAAACAACCACTAAGGAAGGGAGTTATTGTTACATTCGGACTATAAGACGCAGTAACTTTTTCTCCCCACTTTTGGGGGAGAAAAAGTGCGTCTTATAGTCCGAAAAATACGGTATGTAGCAATTTGGTGACGATAGCATGTATGGGTGCTTTGCTATTAACCCCTAAAATCAGCACAAAATTATGCAAAAATGATGTGAAAATTACGCCTAATTACGAATGCCTTACACAAAATGAGTTTTGCGTCGAAATCGTAATAACGTATAGCCATAATTGTGAAAATGTGTGCAAAATTTCACTTTATTGTAATTAGCACATTCAAATCATCACTAGCTTATTTTGGTGCTTTTCTCGTTTTTTTGGGATGTCTTAAAGGACCCTTGCTGCCTAACTTTAACTTCTCCACCTACATACCTAACCTTAACTATTTCCTGCCTAACCCTAACGCCCCTGTCTAAGTTTTGTTTCCCCCCTGCTGCCATAGGAGTCAATCGTAAAAGTCGCGATTAGCAGCAAGAAAGTTAAATTATGGTGCCTGATAAATAGAAACCATAACCTTCTTGCCACTAATTGTGATTTTTACTATGGTGGCACCATTTTTATCGGCAATCGTCCTGCGCCATTTTTATCTGCTCCAATCTGAGTGGCCGCTATGGGCTTCTCCATCTCCAGCTGTCATCATATTAAGGGCTGGTTCACACGGATGACTGTCAGCGGTTTTTATTGTCGTTTCTACCGCTTCCAATTGTTCACCAAACGACAATAGAAACCGCTGGCAGTCGCCTTCCAAAGCCATCAAACACTTTGGTTTCTTTGGCATCCTGGAGGTATGCGGCTGACAGGAAGCAGACCCCAATTCTCAAGGTGGAGAGGACAGGAAATGGACCATGGTCACTAAGTTGCCATTCAAAATACGGTAGAATGCTTTAACCAATGCTGTTAACTGCTTATAAATGACTTGACTGAACAACATGGCGTTTGAAAGCGGTCAGTGTTTGAAAGGACAGAAATGACAGGCCTCCTCAAACTTCATGTGATCCGGCCCCAAGCCTCTTGTCGGGGCAGATGCTACAGTCCTTGGAGATCCCACATCTGAATCTCATCATTGAGAAGAATAAACTGTTTTCTAAAGAAAAAAAAATACATTCCACTTACATGACGGGGTTAAAAATAACTTTGACATTATGAAACGTCTTGCTCTCTTTGTGTGTCTCAGCGCTGTATCTTAGCATCTTTGGTAAAAAATCAGCTCTATGTTTGTTTATAACAAATGTTAGAGAATGTCCTGGCCATGAAGACTGCACTCTTATAGTGGTTCTCTTACATAGTTACATAGATATTTGGGTTAAAAAAAGACATACGTCCATCGAGTTCAACCAGTACAAAGTACAACACCAGCCTGCTCCCTCACATATCCCGGTTGATCCAGAGGAGGGCGAAAAAACCCTTACAAGGCATGGTCCAATTAGCCCCAAAAGGGAAAAATTCCTTCCCGACTCCAGATGGCAATCAGATAAAATCCCTGGATAAACATCATTAGGCATTACCTAGTAATTGTAGCCATGGATGTCTTTCAACGCAAGGAAAGCATCTAAGCCCCCTTTAAATGCAGGTATAGAGTTTGTCATAACGACTTCCTGTGGCAATGCATTCCACATCTTATTAATGTAATGTAGAGTAATGTAATGTAGAGGAGACATCCGTTTTCTGTACCATTACTATACATTGTTAAAGTGTACCCAAGGCAGAATAAAAAACACTATACTTAGGCAAAGAACACACTTGTTTTTCAGTTTTCTGCGTGCGTTTTCTGCACACCAAGTGTTTCTATTCAGAAAAACACCATCTTTTTTCCCCCAAAGCCTGGATTGGTAATAATACTGCCAAGGAGGTTAAACAATACTAGTTGCCTGGCTGTCATGCTGACCTTTCATGCATCAGTAGAGTCTGAATCGCAGGTGAAACAAGCATGTAGCTAATAATGCAAGATTTTTGTCAGAAACACCTGATCTCCATACTTGTTCAGGGTCTATGGCTAAAAGCATTAGAGGCAGAGCATTAGCAGGCCATTGTTTAAAAGGAAATAGATATGTCAGCCTTCATAGTCCTCTCTCCTCAGTTGTCCTTTAACCGTTTCTGCTGCCCAGACGTGAAGCTCAGGTCCGAGCGGCTGCTCTGCTGCGCTCTCGTGCTTCGGCGGGTGCTCCCCCGTGCCCAGTGGTGTCCCCCGGTAGCCCTGGCATCAGTGAACGGGAACATGGTTCCCGATCACCGATCCGTGTCACCCGCAGAAAAAACGAAGCACTCTTACAAGAGGCTTCAGTTTTTCTGCCCGGAAAAATTTCCGCATCCCCCTTGTACTTCCGCTTAGTGAGAAGCACAAGGAGGGTAAAAAAAACTGAAGGTGGCCATCTTGTGGCCAAATAGTAAAACTACATCTACATATTTTTTACATTACAATTTACACATATAACAACATTAACCCATTCAGGTTCCGTCGTTTTCACGTGAGAAATGTTCACCTCCCATTCATTAGCCTATAACTTTATCACTACTTATCACAATGCACTGATCTATATCTTGTTTTTTCCGCCACCAATTAGGCTTTCTTTGGGGGGTACATTTTGCTAAGAGCCACTTTACTGTAAATGCATTTTAACAGGAAGAATAAGAAAAAAATGGAAAAATTCATTATTTCTCAGTTTTCAGCCATTATAGTTTTAAAATAATACATGCCTCCATAATTAAAACTCACGTATTGTATTTGTCCATATGTCCCGGTTATTACACCGTTAAAATTATGTCCCTATCACAATGTATGGTGACAATATTTTATTTGGAAATAAAGGTGCATTTTTTCCATTTTGCTTCTATCACTATTTACAAGTTTAAAATAAAAAAAAAAAATATAGAAATATTTCATCTTTACATTGATATTTAAAAAGTTTAGACCCTTAGGTAAATATTTACATGTTGTTTTTTTTATTGTAATGTTTTTTTTTTTTTTATACTAAACATTTTATTTGGGTACTTTTGGGAGGGTGGGAGGTAAACAATAGATTTATAATGAAAATGTGTGTTAATTCTTGTTTTGTTTTTTTCAGGTGTAGTATTACTTTTTGGCCACAAGATGGCGGCCATGAGTTTGTTTACATGACGTCACTCTAAGCGTACCATGAGCTTAGAGTGACGCATCGGGAAGGAGACGGCCAGAAAAAGCTCAGCTTCCGAGAGAAGCTGTCGCTTTTTCAGCGGGGGAGAGGAATCAGTGATCGGGCTCCATAGCCCGATACATTGATTCCTTGGCTACCAAATCCGCGGCCAGGAGTGCGCGTGCACGCGCACGACCGGCCGCGGGGGCGCGGTAGCGCGCATGGTTCCTGGACGTAGAAACTAGGTCCAGGAACCAAAATAGGTAAAAAAATTAACTGTTTATTTCCCACACCAAAATATTACCCAAATAAAGTTTTTAATGGGAAAAAAAATTGCAATAAAAAAAAAAAAGAAAAAAAAGAAAAAAGACATATAAGGGTCTGAACTTTTTAAATATGCATTTGAAGGGGGTATACTACGAACATTTTTTTAATTATAAGCTTGTAAATAGTGATGGACGCAAAACAGAAACAATGCACCTTTACTTCCAAATAAAATATTGGCGCCATACTTTGTGATAGGGACAAAATTTAAATGGTGTAATAACCGAGACAAACGGGCAAATAAAATACATAGGTTTTAATTATGGTAGCATGGATTATGTTAAAGCTATAGTGGCCGAAAACTGAGAAATAATGAATTTTTTCAATTCTTTTCTTATTAATCCTGTTAAAATGCATTTATAAAAAAAATAATTCTTAGCAAAATGTACCACCCAAGAAAGCCTAATTAGTGGCAGAAAAAACAAGATATAGATCAATTCATTGTGATAAGTAATGATAAAGTTATTGGCGAATGGATGGGAGTAACAGTCAGTTTATCATCAAAGAGGCTGATAAAGGGGGTAACATTGTGCTATGGTCAGGGGAAATGTATTTGAGGGAAGCTCATAGACAATTGGACAATCGCACTAACTATGTGGTTCTACCTGGTGATCCCACCGAATATTATCAGACTCAGTTGGAAGTGTTATTATTTGACGCTAAACAAGGTGGTGTTATTTCCCCTAGGGAATTTGACTTTTTGCTTCCTAAGTGGCCAACAGTACCCACTTTCTACATGCTCCCGAAGGTGCATAAAACTATTGATAATCCACCTGGCAGGCCCATAGTGGCGGGAATTAACAGTCTGACTGCTCCAGCATGCTCCTTCATAGACTTCTTTCTGCAGAAACACGTTACATCTCTAGACTCTTATCTTCGTGATAGTATGGATTTGCTTCGGATTCTTGAAGATATCAGGCTACCATCTGGTACGTTGCTGGTCACATGTGACGTGGAGTCACTGTATACTAACATATCACATCAATGGGCTATGCACTCTGTCAAATATTTTTTGAATATGGAAGATCTTACAAATTCTGACCTGCATATGCTTTTATTACAGCTGCTGAATTTTGTTCTTGGACACAATTACTTCATCTTCAACGGGAAGTTTTATAAACAGGTATGTGGCGTGGCAATGGGTGCCAAATGCGCACCGGCCATAGCTAATCTGTTCCTGGGATACTGGGAGTGCGAAATAGTGTTTGGGGATCTCTATGCGGCATACCACCCCTATATTTCGGGGTGGTATCGCTACATAGATGACCTGTTGATTATGTGGAATGGCCCAGAGGACAAATGTCGACAATTTTTTTCAGAATTGAATAACAACAACATGAACATTTTTCTTACCATGCAGGTATCTGCTTCTCAAGTGCAGTTTTTGGATTTGACCATACGAGTTAAAGAGGATGGGTCTGTTACATCGGACTTATATCGTAAGCCCACTGCCGTAAATAGTTTTCTACACTATCAAAGTGCGCATAATCGGTCTCTTAGAAATAACATTCCAGTTAGTCAATTTTTACGGTTACGTCGACTTTGTTCTAATGATGATGACTTTTACAGACAGGCACAGGATCTACAGGGGAGATTCCTGGCTCGTGGATACCCCAAAAAAGTCGTCAAGAAAGCTTTTCACGTTGCCAAAGCCAAGAATCGCACGGACTTAATCAACAGCAGGCCGAAACTCCAACCTAACTTGGTGAGATTAAGCACTACTTTTAATAACGGGTGGCCGGATATATACAAAGCACTACATCGTGCATGGCCAATTCTACAAGCTGACCCTGATTTGGTTAACCATATCACTGCTTACCCGTCCATTACTGCCAAAAAGTGCCCATCATTGAAAGATAAACTTTGTCCCAGCCATTTTAGTTCAGTTATTGGCCATACTCAAGGGAATCGCATCTGTGGAAGTTATCCATGCGGATCTTGCAATGTATGTCCATTTATGCAGAGACAATCACAGATTACGAATGCAATACAATCCAAACAATTCAAAATTGAACACCATGTTAATTGCAGGAGCCGAGGTGTAGAGTATGCCTTGAAGTGCAGTTGTCCAAGCATTTATGTAGGCCAGACAAAGAATGCTTTGAAAACTAGGATCCAACAACACTTGTCTAAAATTAGGTTGGCAGCAAGGGACTTTGCAGAGGGGAAAACACTCACCTCGGTAGCGTCCCATTTTTTACATGTGCACTCTAGCAACGTTTCCAGATTGCAAGTCTATGGTCTGGAGCAGGTTAAAACCACAGTAAGACTGTAATGGCAGTTTAATCTGTATGTTATAATAATTGTAATATTAACATTTATATGCTTGCTCTGCAGATTGGATATGGGTTCCCTTATTTAGAAGTACATACACTATTTTTGCAGTATTCATAATTGATATCTGTGGACTCCTCACTGTATCGTGGACTCTGTGTCACACTTGGGATGGATGGACTCTGTTGATCTTGGGACTTGTTGGATGATTACACCCTATTGGATGTCGATTCGTCGTTTTATGCGTGGTTTTGTTGCGGACCAAGGACCTTTGAACTGTCTCTGCCCTTTTCACTTTAGGATTGGACCTTCCGTGTGGATTGTACAAACTTCAGTGTTTTTCTCCATTTTTCAGGAGGGGATGTCATGTGATATAGATCATGTATGTTTAGCAGTTGTTGTTGTTCCTTGTGACTAATAAAAATTGTTTTACAGGTTATGGAGGCTGAAACACATGTTTACAAAAGTGCATTATGCGCTCTCATGATATAGCTATATGTACTATTCTTTATTTTAGAGTTTGTACAATGCAGTGATACTTACTTCCTGTTTGCGTTCCAGCGTGGTCCTAATTGGCCATGTGTCCTCTCCTTCCTCCTCTAGCCCTTGGCGGTATCGATCATGTGACGCGTGGGCACCGTGTGACGCTGACGCATCACGCGGATAAATATACGTCATTGGTTATGCGGACGATGAGGCGCGTGCGCGCTAAGATGACGCATGCGCTTCACGCGGACATTGTGACGCGTCATGCGGACACGTGACACCCGCCCCTTCCACTATATAACTTGGCGTCCTCCGCCATTTTAACACATGGAGATTCCCCAGCTCTTGATAAAGCGGCGTAATAGCCACGGAACCGGTGGAGACATCCGCCTGGGGTCCTTCTTCTCCTTGCCAGCCTGATGTTGCGCCCCTATCCTGATAAGTATATTGCACATGTGTCCTCCGTGTTTCTTGTCCAGTATGCAGTATCATAGTCACTTTTGAATAGTGTGTTTCAGCCTCACAGGTTCATTTTGCATTCACTTGGGATTGTTTGATCATATTGCATCTTTTTGACATATTGCATCATATTGATAGCACTTAGCACATGTATTAGGAGGAACTGTCATTAGGACAGACTGCACTTTATTACTTGTGTACTGGCAATTAACTGAACCCTGGTTCATACCCAGTGGGTGGCTCTCTTATGAGCACCCCTGAGGTTTATTATCGATTAGTATATACATTGATCCATTGAGCGCAGTAATTTCATGGATATTGATGACATAGGTGGCATATATGTTTTAATTGTTTTTATGTGTATAGTGATGTTGTATTGTAGTGAATAAATTGCATATTTTTTGATGATTACATATATGTGTGGTGCTGTTTTCAAAAGGACCTAGTTCCTCTGCCCCTATACAATTTCTTGTTGGTCCTAGCACACACATTGATAGTGTGCAGAGATATTTCCTTCTTGCACGAATAAATGGGAGGTGAAAATTGCTCTGATGCATAAGGAGAAAAATCCTCGCGGGCTGAAATGGTTAAAGGATACCTTTGCTCTAAATATATCTGCAAAAATTGATGCCCAATGTGCGCGTGTGAGGTGTGCATAGGCTTACTGCGCCTACCGTTGCCAGGCTACCTCCTCCGTTTTCCCATAGTCCTGTCTATTCCATGGGTCCCTGGTCGGCGACCTATGCTGCACATGTGCAGTATGTCCATTTGGGTGCCTTGCGACCACATTCACTGGTAATTTTATATGACCTGAGCACACACACGTGGTCGCAGGGTGCCCAGACGGACATACTGCGCATGTGCATCATAGTATGTCCGGGTCAGAGGTCACCAACTGCGCTGACCAGGATCCATAGAATGGACAGGATTACGGGAAACTGGAGTAAGACGCTGGGGCGCGTGAGGTGCAGTAAGCCTATGCACGCCTCCAATTTGTGGATATCTTTAGAACTAAGGTATCCTTTAAAAAGGAACTCCAGTGAAAATAATGTAATAAAAAAGTACTTCATTTTTACAACAATTATGTATAAATGATTTAGTCAGTGTTTGCTTATTGTAAAATCTTTCCTCTCTGATTTACATTCTGACATTTATCACATTGTGACATGGAAGGAGATGCTACTTGCATTTTTGGCATTTGGAAACAGATGTTCTTTCCCACAATGCAAGAAGGCTCCCGCAGTGTGATGTCAGAACAATGGTCCTGACATCACACTGTGGGAGGGGTTTCCACCACAATATCAACCATACAGCGCCCCCTGATGATCCGTTTGAGAAAAGGAATAGATTTCTCATGGGAAAGGGGGTATCAGTTACTGATTGGGATGAAGTTCAATTCTTGGTTACGGTTTCTCTTTAAGGCAATTAACCAGATTTGCAATTTGCCCCCAAGTCTGGAAATTTAGCATCTACTGGATCATCTCTACATAACCATGCTGTGACTAGAAATGGTCAGTTACCAATGCAGTGAAATCTGGAAGTAGCTGAGCTTGTGCCATGTATTATGCAGTGGTCTGGTACATCCCCAGTTAAACATGTCTCTTTTGCTTGACTTGTGTGTCTCTTCTCTCAATCCTCGCATGCTGCTCCTTTTTGACAGACCTTCCACTGGTTGCCATTGCAGTTCAAGCGTCGCCATCTAACACTAAGGACTATTTTACAAGATCACGCTTAGGCCTAAGACCTACTAGAGTGCTATGTCAATCAAAGTGGATGGAGGTGAGCCTGCTGGAGTGAGTGCCGAATGATCTGCCTTCACTAGCGATCCCAATTCAAAATTAAGTACAGGATCGCTGCAAGATTGTTTTTCAATCGCTAATACATAGTGATTTCAAAAAGATTCTGCAGTTCTTGTACTGCCCAGAAACCACCAGCTTACCCAGAATCCCTTGCAGAACTTCTACACTGCAATTATTGAATCCACCATAACATCATCTATGACTGTATGGTTCAGCTCCTGCTCAGCATTAGAAAAGGGGAGGCTGCAGTGCATCATCCGAACAGCGGAAAGGATAATTGGCTGTAGCTTACCTTCCCTGCAGGATCTTTACGCTAGCAGGTGCAGAAAAAGAGCAACCAAAATTGCCTCTGACCCCTCTCACCCAGCTCACTCCATCTTCCAGCGCATGCCTTCAGGAGTAAGATTCCGGTCAATCGCTACCAAAACCTCCAGACACAGGAACAGCTTTTTTCCTCAAGCGGTAGCCATACTTAATGCTGAACCACGTTAGAGCTGCCAGGACTTGATAGTAATCAGCACAGAACTGTAAATGAACAATTCTCACATTGCTTACTGCCACTATACTTATAATGTCCTTGACTTGTAATATACACATTGTCTGCCCTTGTATTGTTTTTGTTTGTGTTTGTTAAGCAACTGCCAAGACAAATTCCTTGTAGGTGCAAACTTACTTGGCGAAATAAAAATTGATTCTGATTCTAATCACTTTTGCAATTGTTAGCGCTAAAATAAAATTGCTACAAAACCAGGAATCGCTGCTGAAATCACTTTACAGAATGCTAGCAAAAGTGCTGAGTGATTGTGACTGCAATTAGTGTAAAACACGGTGTACACTACTTCCTGTGTACTGTGCAGTACACAAGATAGCGTGAGGCCATCTAGCGGCCAAAAAGTAAAAATACACCTTTATATACAGTATTAAAATAAAAAAATAAATAATAAATACCGCATTCATTTTAACCCCTCTCCTATAATTACCAAAATAAAACACTTGTTTTAAAAAAAAAATCCAATTATAGGTACTTTAGGGACCCTTTTTTAATATGTATGTCATAATGGTATATCTCATTTGATAAATGAATACACCGCAGCTCCAGACGAAGTGGTCATATGAACCATGCCACATGTGGGGCACACAGCCATCCTCTCCCATCCTGAATCACAACTCGCGGTGCTTTCATTCACCGGACCTGGCTATGTGTCACTATTGCTTATTATTTGTGCCATTATCCTGATACACATTTATCCTGATTTTACAGCCAAGTCCTGATTTTCCAGCCAACACGTTGTCCAACTTGTCGTTTGAATGACAAGTCGGACGTGTGTACACGCAGTTGAGTGACTGATAACAGCCGGTTTGCCAGATCTGCTTGGCAGATAAGTTGGACCAACTGTAGTTCAAACCAGTGTTCCCCAACCCTATCCTCAAGGACCACCAACAGTGCATGTTTTGTGGAAATTCACAGAGGTAGTTAATCAGCTCTGCTGCAACAATAATTACTCCACCTGTGCATGTTTGTGGTTTCCTGCAAAATATGTACTGTTGGTGGGCCTTGAGGACAGGGTTGGTGAACTCTGGTTTAAACCAGGGCGTTGGAGTCGGAGCCATTGGGTACTTAGAGTCGGAGTTGGTGGTTTCATAAACTGAGGAGTCTAAGTCGGAGTTGGAAGATTTTTGTACCGACTCCACAGCCCTGGTTCAAATGACTGTCAGGTCTGTGCGTGTGTACAAAGAACCAGCAGTCGTTTCACCAACTAATAAGTCACAGTGAGTTGGACAAGAGTTGGACAAAGAGTCAGAGAACATGTAAGTTAGTTTGTAGGACCCTTTATTTGGACGTGTGAACGTGACGTTTAAACGACTTGTTGTTTGCCTGACAAGTCATTCAAACGACTGATCCAAACAACAGTCAGGTGTAAAGTTTGACGTGTACGCACCTTAAGCCCATTTGTCACTCTTTTAATGTTGTTGTGGTCACTATTGTCATTTTCTTTGCCCTCATGGTTTTGAGCATATTTATCACTGGTGTGGGACATATGGGTTTATAGTCTCCCCTCTATATAGCACATGCACTTTGGCTACCTTGGGCACAGTGCGCAGGTCCCCGATCCAATTCCTGGATTTACAAATCCAGAATTCGATTGCACCACAAGCAAGATAAATATTTAGGGAATTGGGTGGCTTCTACCAGTAAACCCCTTTTTGTCTTATTGGACATGGGGTGACCAATTGTTTGTAGTGTCTAACGCATTTTAATTGATTTTGCTAGTTGTCTTTCTGTATTGTATTAAATTTGTATTAATAAATTGGATTATTGTGAATAATTTATGATGCAGCTGCTTTTTGTAGGACTCTTTTCCTCTTCTGATTTTTCCCACATTATCATAGTCCTATAGCTTGTACGCCACCTTCTTACTTTTATTGGTGTGAAGATATATTTTCATCTTTATGGTATATAACTATTATTTTTGCACATTAGGGCTTGTAATTATTGATATAGGATGAAGAAACTTAAAACATAAAAATACACTTTATTTTGAAATAAAATATTGTCTCCATACATTATACTAGGAACATAATTTAAATGTTGTAATAACCGGGACAAATGGGCAAGGAAAACATTTGGGATTTATCTATCGTAGCACATTTTGTTTTAGAACTATAATGGCTGAAAACTGAGAAATTATTTTTTTCATTTTTTTCTTCTTATTCCTGTTAAAATGCATTTCAATAAAATAATTTTTAGCCTAAGGTACCGTCCAAAGAAAGCCTAATTCGTGGCAAAATAACAATATATAGATCATTTTTGTATGATAATTAACCATAAAGTTATTGGCAAATGAACGGTAGGAGCAAAATTGCTCTAGTTTGTAGGGGGAACTAACCTGAGGTTGTGAACTGGTTAATGTCCAAGCTCTTTTCAAACCATTAGAAGGACATGCACAGGGAATGACAGTCAGTATTTTGATCGATATTGTTCAGCATGTCCAATCTGCTTCCAATAGAGAAATACATCAATTTTGAGCTTGGGGCCAGTCGCTGGCAATCAGTAGGCTGTATTTTTTTGCCCAAATCTGATCATTTTCTTGATTGGAGATTGGATCTGAAGTGAAAATTGCATGGTGTGTACCAGGCCTTAGAGGCAGAATTGTAATCAGGTGTTACATGCTCCAGGAAAATATGGGTGCCAAAAATAGTCACAAGTAGAATATCAGTAAAATTAACAATATTCTGCTACTGGGCAGTGGCAATTCAACATTCTCATTTGTTAAGGCTGGCCTGGTATACATAATGCAACTTCCTGTTAGATTGATGGGTCAAATCAATAATTTCCGACATGTCCGATCTGCTCTCAATCAATAACTGGATTGAATTTGTGCAGTAATGATCTGAAAATAGATCCTATTATTGATCGGGAGTAGATTGTACATGTTGAAAAGTATCAATTCGACCCGTCGATGTAACAGGAAGTTGCATCATGTTTATCGAGCATTAAGCCTCTGCTGTGGTCCTTCAATATTCAGGTAAGTGTCAAGTCTAGTGGAAAAGTAAAACTATCATTGGGAATGCTTTAAGGGTTTTGGGATAATGTTGTGGTTTGAGTAAGGGCTAGAGGCCCACTAGAGCCTTTTTATCGGCGTTTCGGAATCACCACAGGAATGATTGCAATTTTCCGAAATTGCAATCGCCCTGCATACAGAATTTTCAAACCAATTTAATAGGGCAAAGCAGGGCTCAAAATCGCTTTCCTCTAAATTGCTCCAGAGATTGTGCCACTCTTATGCTGCAAAATCACTCTCAGCATTGTCAGAGCTATTTGCAAAAGCAAGTGGGCAATGGGCATCCGCCCAGCATAAAGGTTTGGTTAAGTGTACAAGACTGATACAAGTTTTATTCCTGTTATACAGTTATCAAGGCTGGAACAAGGTTATAGTGGACCCGAACTTAGAACTTTCTCTCTGCTCTAAAACATAAGCAACAGCATAATAAACGTTAAAAAAAAACATTTCTTTGTTAGACATGATACAAATCCTGCAATAAAGATGAAGTGTGTCTACTTACTCCTTTCATGGAAGCAGACATAGGGTTAACATCCTGTGTTTACAAATTAGCTGCTCTGCCGTGGCAGCCTGCTGACAGAGCTGAGAGATCAAATTACAGTGGTGATTAGTTACATATGAGGGGCAGTTAGACAGGCTACACTCTCCAAATACATACAGGGTGCATTTCCCTCTGTGCAAAAGTTCAGGTCCACTTTAATCCTTCTTTTTGGCTATTGAGGATATCTTAGTTGGCCTCAGAACATGACAAGCCCACATTAAGAAACTTTGCTGATACTCTTTTCAGAAAGGGCCTCCAAAAATCAAGACAACCAGACTTGTTTTAGTTATTATATTAATACCAAAAATTATTTAGAATCCACATATTTCTCTCCAATAAAATCACAACATCTGAAACAACCCCTGACCCTCTGAAAACAAAAAACAAGACCACAGATAAAATTAAAATAGATGATATCTATATATCTGTTTCTCTGAGTCCACAGCAGTCTGATAAATCGTACATTTGATAATCGAGGTCTGTAAAGTCGTTGGCTACACCCATCGAGATTGACTCAACCTCACTCTTGTAGGCTGCCGACATGTTGCTCCTGGTGGAGTTGTTCCGGATTTTATTAGACAGGTTGTTCATCTTCTCTTTCAGCTGAGAAGAAGAGTTCTGGAAAGGGGAGATAAGTTTCCAGCTGTTAAAATCCACACTTTTCCTCTTGGTGGCTATTCCGGGATTCCCGGGGTTATAAATAAAGGAGGAGTTCATGGAGGAGAGGCCCGTGGCTTCGCCTTCAGAGCCTCTCCGTGAACTCGTCATTGAGGTCCTCCATTGATGGTCATACACCCTCCAGAGGGGGCGCCGTTTCCTCCGGCAGCGGCACCTCAGCAGCCTGATGAAAGCTCTCTTGAATTCTTTGCTGGAACACGGGTATATGATGGGGTTGACGCAACTATTGAAGTAGCCCAACCAGAAAATCACTTTGAAGAGTCCATCCGAAGGCTTCAAAGAAGGAAAGAAAGATCCTGAGGACGAGAAAAAACATGAAAACGTGTAAGTATAATGGGTGAGATTTAGACTTAAGTGTACTTAAAAGGTATGCAATTTTTTATTTTTTTTTAAGCTCTAGTTCAGTTACAGTTTTTGTTAAACTGTACCCAAGGTGACATGTGACATGATGAGCTGAACATGTGTATGTATAGTGCCAAACATTAATGCCTCCTCTGTGTTTCTTTTTTTTCTTTTTTTTTCTGCCTGAAAGCGTTATTTTTCAGGCATGCAACAGTCTTGTCGGTACCTTGTCGGATTATAGTGTAGCCCTGTCTGATAAGGAATTACAGCCATAAACCTATTCCCTAGCAGAGAAGAGCTTTTAACTGCAGGAAATAGATAAAAAAAGGTCACTAGTTCATGTATTTTAGCTCTGGGACAATTAATAGGCGGCCACTGAGCAGAGACAATAAATCATTAAATTTACTTAGTAGATGTTAAAAACATAAAATAAAACCATGGGATACCTAAAACAGTCATTTTTAGGAGTAGGAGGAAACATACAATTGTTTATCTCATCTGTTTATTTTCACCTCAAGCTCACTTTAAATGCATTTAGTAGAATACGAAGGCTGCCATCTTTATTGCCTCTTTAAAAATGTCTGTTTGGCTGTTGTTCTGATTTGCTGGCTTTCGTAGATTCTAACTAACTAGGTTACAGATTGCAAGGAGAACACAGCTGTTGCACCTTCCATATTTCCTTCACTTGAGGTTTCTTTAAAAAAAGTCACTCCGCTAAATCTCATAAATAACTCTCCAAAAATAAAAGAATAGAACTGCGGCAGCGAATCACATTCAGTCACGTCGTTTCACGTTATGCCGATGTTCCCTCTCCGAGAACTGCGGAGGATTGGGGGGAACTAATTACAGCAGAATGCAAACACTGATTTTTTTTCCACTCTGATGTTAATGAGGAGGCAGAAAAGTGAAATGAAAAGTATCCACGGATGCAGACAAGCAAAACTAAAACTTTGGGGACTTGGCATAGCAAATATAGCAAACTTTATTTATTTTTTTTTTCAATCAAGATATGCTTTAGCAAAATTAAAGTATGTCTGAAAAGCAAAGATAAAATTTTGAACAATCCCCATGGTGGCTTAAATAAATTACTGCTGACACTATTTCTGCTGTTCATTTCCTGACCTCTCTAATATTCAGCTGGCCCATCAGCTGAATATTTTCCAAAAAGCACCTGTGGCCACGAGGGAGGCATTTGAAGAGGGCATGTGCGAGCAAGGAAGGTAGTTTGGGCACCTAGTGGAGGATATTGATTTGGCAATAGATCAGTGTTAGCTGCGCAGGTTCTGCACTTGTACCCAGAGGTGGGACAAGGTCCTCCAGCACCCAAGGCTGAGACACCAAAGTGCCCCCTCCATCCTTGCCACCCCAGCCGTCACACACTGATTGCTATTAGACTGAGGGCCCGTTTCCACTATAGCGTTGCGGAATCGCCGGCGAATCACTGCAGGCAAATCGCATGCGGGTGCGATTCCACATGCGTTTTTTGCCGCGATTTCGCATGCGATTTCGCATAGGTTAGGGTGATGCGATTTTAACCATGTCACTGCCTGTGTGAATTAACATGGGTACCTATGCGAAATCGCATGCGAATTCACGGCAAAGAACGCATGGGGAAAACGCATGCGATTTCCCTATTAAATACATTGCGTGCGATTCACCTGCATTCCACACGCAGGCGAATTCTGAGGGCCCTAGCGTGCAGATTTTTTCTGCACAGAAAAACGTTCAGGAAAACGGACAAGTGGAAACAGTCCCATCCACTTGTACTGGCTATGCGAATTCGCATGCGGGCAACGCATGCGAATTCGTGATAGTGGAAACGGGCCCTAAGAGGCGCCACAGGGCCCAACACCTTAATATCTAGTTATCTGGCTTGCAGTCACTGCTATGTATCCCCTTTTCTTATTTCTTTCTGTTTCAAACACAATTAGGAATGACAGCTGAATGAATTGTGCTCCCCCTCCTACACTGCGCCCTGAGGCCTCTCCAGCCTATGCCTCGGCCCAACCCTGCTTGTACCCCATAGGCTAGGGGGTCGATTAGTTTTAGGAGTAAATGGGGGGGGGGGTTTAGTATGAGAAGTAGGAAGGGGGGGGGTTAGCGTTAGGAGTAGGTGGGGGGAGGTTTAATGTAAGAGGTAGGTTAGGTAAAGCAATAGTAGAATATTAGCAGTGTTAGCGGTAGCATCGCCCACATTTTCAGGAGCCTTTTTACCATGTATGCTGTGCAAGTTCTGACCTGCACTCCCACCTAATAATAAGCAATAAGTGTCTCCCATGTCCCTGTGTCAGTGCTTTTTCAGTTCTGGGCATGTGCAGGGATGCAGAGACACTGCTGAGAGCTGGGAAGAATCATGCGCGGCAGAGGAGGACGGGTGCAGAAGGGGGGCAGGCCTGTGTGTGCGCAGCGTGCGCAATCGTGTGTGGCGCTAATTAAAGAGCGAGAGAGAGAGAAGTGGGGATGGGGGGGAGGAGTGTCGTGGCCCTTTCTAAACGGGCCTTAGGCCTAGTACCCAATAAAAAGAGAGGGATTGTGCACCAAATAAAGAGTAAGTATAAGAGCACTTTCTTTGACTAGGTATGCAGGGTTCGTTACTCATTCATGCTCAATTTAGATTCACTTGTTCACCACCCGGTGAACTTCTTAAAACGGACCTGAACTCAGAACGTCCTCTCTGCTCTAAAAGATACACAACAGCATAATAACCTTTAAACAACAAATATTTCTTTGTTACAGCTGATACAAATCCTAAAATAAATCTGCACTGTTTCTACTCACTAATTCATAGAAGCAGACATATTGTTAACCTCCTGTGCTTTCAAATGGCCTTATCTGCCATCCCTGTCATAGGCAGTCATGTGACACAGGGAGAGATCAGAATTACAACTTGTGATTAGAGACAAATGAGGGGCAATTAAACAGGCTAAACTCTCTAAATACATAGAGGACACATTTCTCCATGTATTTCTTCAGTCCTGTGTAAGAGTTCAGGTCCACTTTTAAAAAAAATTAAATATGGCAGTCTCCATATCCCTCTCGCATTCATTTGTTGTTTAAAGCGGATCTGAGATAAAAAAAACTAACTATAACAAGTAACATGTCTATATATCTTATTTAAATTTTAGATAATTTACACAGCAAATCTAGCTGCAAACAGTTTCAATGGAATATAGTTATTTCTTCCTGTGATACATGTTCTGTTTGTGATCATTACACACAGGCAAGCTGATCTGCATCTCCAGCCCTCGGCCTGTGAAAACATCACTCCCTTCTCCTCCTCCCTCCTCCCCTCTGTCTCTGAAATCTCTGGCTTGTAACACCTTCTACTCCTCCTGCCCATACTGAGCTCCCATAAGCCCTTGCTACATGGATCTGAGAGTGCCAAGGCACTGGAAGAGCTGTGGGCGAGGTTTGTTTAGTTTATAGGGAATTAGTATTTGAAAAGCAAATGAAATGCCCTATAGGGAATGGCAGTTCTCTATACTGGCACTACAATACAGTCAGTTAAAGTGGACCTGAACTCAGAACTTCACCTTTGCTCTAAAAGATAAGCAACAGCACAATAGACTTAAAAGAAAATCATTTATTTGTTACAGCTGATACAAATCCTGCAATAAATCTGCAGTTTGACTACTTCCTGTTTTAATGAAAGCAGACATATTGTTAACATCCTGTGCTTACGAATGAGCTCTCTGCCATGGCAGTCAGCTGATACAGCTAAGGCAGGGATCTGTACACTTGGCTCTCCAGCTGTTAAGGGACCACAAGTCCCACAATGCATTTGCCTTTATGAATCATGACAGTGGCTGTCAAGCCCCCGCATTGCATTGTGGGACTTGTTCCTTAACAGCTGGAGAGCCAGGTTTGCAGATCACTGAGCTAAGGGATCAAATTAAATCTAACTCTCTAAGTACATGCAGGGTGCATTTCTATATGTTTTTCTTCTGTCCAGAGCAAGAGTCCAGGTCCAATTTAAGGGACACTGTGATCCTGCAGCAGTACAGTGCCAAACCAATATGTACACACACATCTACCTAAGTTACTCAGCGCAGCAGCACTCAAGGGGCCTGATTCACAAAGCGGTGCTAACCTAGTTAGCACACCTAAAGACTTTGGGGCGTACTAACTAGGGTGCTAAGTAGTTACCACGCACCAAGCTAAATCAGTTCACGTGCTAAATGGTGGAAAACGGCACACCCTATGCGCCCAAAATGGCGCATTGGATGCACCCTAAATGGCGCACCCATGCGGGGTTTAGACAGCATCCAATGTGCCATTTTGGGCGTATCAGGTGTGCAGTGTTTTGCACGCACCGGGCAGCACTAAACTTAGCGCATGAACGCAAAACTACTCTAATAGGGTGCGCAAAGTATGTTTAGGCGTGCTAAGGGGCTTTTCACAAGTGTGCTAACAGTTAGCACCACTTTGTGAATCAAGCCCATGGAATCCTATAGCTAACAGTTCTTCACGCAGCACTAACTGCAGCATGCAGCTTGTAGCAAACAAGCGGGAGGACTACAGATACCTTGCTGCAACTTGTAAATAAGCACACACAGTTCTAACCTATGTAAATACATCCCAGTTCAGCATGCACATAATACACCCAGGACGCATTGTGTAGCAATTAACTGCAAGGTATCCATCTAAAGACCTTAGAATCGATTCAGCTTTCCTTAAACAGTATGTGTTAAAAACAAATACATCATAAAAATGCTATAAATTCTTTTTTTAAAACACCAAGAATATTCCTGACCCCCACCCCCCACACAACCTCTTACAAACACCAATATTACCAAATTCCAAGTCCATACTTGTTCCTATCTGTTTCTAAATAAACCCATGTGTGTTGACATTGGCTGTTCCCGTCTCTCACAGGCCTGGCGGAATCACAGCAGAGCGGCAGGAACGTGTTTCCGAGCTGTTTGGCTCCCTCAGAAAACTCTCACCCACTGTGTTTCCAAAATACTGGACTGGGTTTAGCTGCTGTGCTGCTCCGTGTCGCAGATCACACAGAGATTAGAAAGCCGCCTAAAAAAAACCACGACCTAGCTCTCGGCCAACGCAGTGTGAGGAAATAGTAGTGCAATAGCAGGGATAGTAGCTTACTCAGGCAGTGCGAGTAGGCTATGCTAATCTAAAGTTCACCTGCTTTAGTCAGGAACTATTCACATTTTAGCTGTTATTTCTAATCCTGGAATTTCAACATAGGAGACATCTGGTTTGGCTCTTTTATGGTTCCGTGTGTTCTTTTTAGAGTGCCTTCAAACTCGACAAGACAAGACAAATAACATTTATATCGCGCTTTTCTCCTGGCGGACTCAAAGCGCCAGAGCAGCATCCACAAGGACGTGCTCTATAGGCAGTAGCAGTGTTAGAGAGACTTGTCAAAGGTCTCCTACTGAATAGGTGCTGGCTTACTGAACAGGCAGAGCCGAGATTCGAACCCTGGTCTCTCGTGTCAGAGGCAGAGCCCTTCACCATTACACCATCCAGCCACTGCTAAGTGCTAAGGCGTGGTGTGTTCCATTCTGCACCACCACTCACCGCCATTGCTCGGGGTTCTCCTTATCTTACAGGACAATATACACACTGGTGGGGTTATGGCCGGCAGCATTTCAATATACTGGAATGGCACCGTGCTGCAATAAACACCATCACAGCAGTGGTTCTGAGTGTTGTTCATTGCTCGGGTACCATTATAATGTAGGTTGAGCATGAAGCTCTGTCCACACTTAAAGTGGGGATTCCATGTCACAAAATCAAATTCCATTTACCCACTGCTCTGTGTTTATTATGAAGTCTACATGCAGTCTGCATTGCAAGCATTCCAATATAATCATAAATGTTTCTGTAATGATTCTTATCTAAGTCAACCTGGCGCTATTTTGATACATTGGCGAATAGAGGGAAGCTTGTTTTCTCCCCTCCCACATTCTTGCTTCTCACTGATTGGGTGAGGGCAGTTCAGTATGACAGGCTGAAGCTGAGAAGGGAAATACACTTCACCCCTCTGCAGAAGCTGCTGACATATGATTTATGCGGTTCTCACATGTGTTTACAAAGCAAGCTAGATATAGCAGTGCAGTTTCTAGGAGAAAAAAAAGAGTAAGGGAGGAAATGACATCAGGATTGGCTTCAGTCAGAGGCAGTAACGATGGAAAATGCCTAGAGCAGTTTTCTCTTTATTTACTATACAAATTTCACTAAAATCAAAAAGTGGACAGTACAATACATATGTCAGTAGAGCAAGCATTTATTTACTTATATATGTGTTTTTTTCCTGGTATAGTATGGCTGACCCTGCTGCTTTAAGATTTTCTTTAGCTAAAACAATCATTCCTGAAATCTAGTTTCTAGTGTGTATGGTGTCCCTCAACATTGTTGGTCTCTTCTTGAGAGATCTGCCAGGATGTATCTTCCTCACCTTTTTCCTACTGTGACTGCGAGATCTTCAAAGAGTGTTCCTTCAGTGTAATGTTACTCACCCTACCTGCCTACTCTATAGAGCCTAGGTTCTCAACATGTGGTACACGCACCCCACGGGGTACTTCTGATGGTTCCAGGGGGTACTCAGGCTTGATATACTTGACCAAGAATAACAAATTTAGAGTTTTAGAAAATGATAAATCTTATTTGAACAACACCAAATTAGTATTTTAGCTAATTAAAAGCAATAGTCAATGCTTGGAAATTGTTTAGAACCAATTATCATGTATTACAATTACTGTAAATGTATATTTGTCAAGAGGTACTTGTGATAATGTTTACTATGCTAGGGGGTACACTGCAGGCTTTTAAAAGGGGGTACACACCAATACAATGTTGAGAAACACTGCTATAGAGCATAACATGCTGTTCAGCATGGTTTGGACAACGAACCCTTAAAGTCTTTACATGTTCTTTTCAGGGTCAAGCGAGCCTGACTATCAGGAAGAGATTAGGCTCAAGGTAAAACTTTTGTTAAAAAATGGATGTTCTAGATCAGTGTTTCTCAGCATTTCATTAGTATGTACCCCTTTTAAAACCCTGTACTCACCAAGTACCCCCTAGCATAGTAACCATTTGTACAAGTACCCCTTGACAAATCTACATATAATCGTAGTACAAGATAATTGGTTCTAAACAATTTCCATGCATTTACTATTGCTTTTAATTAGCTAAAATACTAATTTGGTGTTGTTTATATAGGATTTATCATTTTCTAAAACTCTAAATTTGTTATTCTTGGTCAAGTATATCAAGCCCGAGTACCCCCTGGAACCATCAGATGTACCCCCTGGGGTACGCGTACCACACATAGAGAACCTAGGTTCTAGATCATGTCACCTCTCATCTTATAAGAAGACCTCCTAAAAAGGTAAGAAACTTTTCTACCAGCACGACCACCTGAGCATTCATTAGGGAATGGACAAGCACTACATACCAACGTTCCTTAAAGAGAAACTCCAACCAAGAATTGAACTTTTTCCCAATCAGTAGCTGATACCCCATTTTACATGAGAAAGACAATGATTTTCACAAACAGACCATTAGGGGGCGCTGTGTGACTGATTTTGTGCTGAAACTCCTCCCACAAGAGGCTCTGAATACCGCGGTACTGCTGGCAAACTGCCACAATGTAACAATGTTCAGAGACAGGAAATAGCTGTTATTAGCTGTCTCTAACAGATAGAGCAGCTAGAAACAGCTAAATAACCTGCCCACAGTAACAATGTCACCATATAATAAATGTCAGAATGTGAATCTGGGAGAGGAAAGATTTTACAATGAGCAAACACTGACTAAATCATTTATACATAATTATGGTAAAAAATGAAGCACTTTTTTACTACATTATTTTCACTGGAGTTCCTCTTTAAGAAGAAGTGATTAAATTGTCCTACATAATTTTGGAAATCAGGAAGATAAATGTCATTGTTATGACCATGTCATTGATCTCTAGGTCTCTGACTGGCCGGTCGGTTAAGACGATGCAAGACAACATGATTATGACCATCCAATCAGAAACCTAATATCAATATTCCTAAGGAAGAGATGATGAAATTGTCCTACATAATTTAATACGAGAAATCAGGAAGAAAAATGTCATTGATACGACCAAGTCATTGATCTATAAGTCTCTGACTGGCTGTGGCCGGTCAGGATGATCATGCCATCTCTGTATCCAGTGTAAGTTGAAACGAATGAGCATGACCACATGATTATGACCATCAAATCAGAATACTAAAATCTACATTTCTAAAGAAGAGATGATGAAATTGTCCTACATAATGTATTTGAAAAGAGAAATGGGGATCACGAATGTCATTGTTATGACCATGTCATTGATCTCTAGGTCTCTGACTGGCCGGTCGGTTAAGACGATGCAAGACAACATGATTATGACCATCCAATCAGAAACCTAATATCAACATTCCTAAGGAAGAGGTGATGAAATTGTCCTACATAATTTAATACGAGAAATCAGGAAGAAAAATGTCATCGATATGACCACGTCATTGATCTCTAACTCGCGTCATCTCTGTATCCAGTGTAAGATGAATCAAGTAGTTAAGATGATGCAGAGCTGGGACAAGGTCCTCCAGCACCCAAGGCTGAGACACCAAAGTGCGCCCCTCCAGCCCTCCCATCTCAGCCATCACACACTGATTGCTATTAGACTAATAGGTGCCCCAGGGCCCCCAACACCTCAATCCATAGTTATCTGGCTTGCAGTCACTGCCATGTATCCACTTTTCTTATTTCTCTCTGCTTCATACATAACAGGGGAATGATAGCTGAGTGAGTTGTGCCTCCCTTCTTACACTGCGCCCTGAGCCTGGAGCCTCTCTCGCCTTTGCCTCGGCCAGGCCCTGAGATGATGCATGACCACATGATTATGATAAGCATCCAATCAGAAACCTAAAATCAACATTCCTAAAGAAGAGATGAAGAAATTGCCCTACAAAATTTATTTAATAGGAAAAAACAATGTTATTGATATGACTATGTCATTGATCCCTAGGTTTCTGACTGGCTGCTGGTTATGATCACATTACCTTTGTATCCAGTGTAAGAAGCAAGATGATGCATGATCACGTGATTATGACTATCCAATCAGAAACCTAAAATCAACCACATGACCAAACTGGTTACGTTCTTATCCATGCTGATTGCTCCTACAGGATAGATTATACAGGAGAAACCGATAACCTGCAGAGCAGAGCGGTTCTTTCAGTTATAGGCTAGGTTAACCTCCCTAGCGTTCTGGACGAGCTGAGCTCGTCCAGAGACGCTAGAGGGCACCGCTCAGGCCCCACTGGGCCGATTTGAATAATTTTTTTTTAAAAACACGTAGCAAGCACTTTGCTTGCTGCGTGTCCTACCCGATCGCCGCCGATCCGCCGCTACCCGATGCAAAAGAGGCCCCCCCGCAGACCCCGTGCGCAGCCTGGCCAATCGCCGCCAGGCTGCGCTTTGGGGTGGATCAGGAGTCCATGTGACGTCGATGACATCGATGACGTCACTCCGTTCGTCGCCATGGCGACGGGGGAAGCCCTAAAGGAAATCCCGTTCAGAACGGGATTTCCTTATGGGCGTGATCGCCGGTGGCGATCGGAAGGGTGGGAGGGAAAGAGCAGCAAGGGGAGAATCATGTAGCTAGCGTCAGGCTAGCTACATGATATAAAAAAAAAATCGGGCGAAAAAAACCCCAGCAGGGTTAAAGTCTTAACTACGAGGCAGGTTAGGGTCTCTGAAAACAGACTTTCCCAACATCTTCAAACATTTGTTGTGTTCTGAACTGGAAATGAAAGAAAACAGCCATTTCACGGCTACGGCACCGCATGCTTGATCCGTAGCTTTCATTCACTGCCTGGACGATATACCCAATTAAACAAATAGCAATCAGCTACAGTCTGTTGAAATAAGCAAAGACAAAGGAACACCATATCCTTTTACATATCAAGTGCTGTTTCTATTGATGCTTGAGAGGGAACATTGAGTTTACAAAGTGTCTCCAAAATTCACAGCCTGCTGAGATCTATCAGAGATTTATGTATCGGGACAAAAAAAGAAAAAAGCCTTGAGATGAATCGAGAACACCTGCTAAAAGCTTCATTATAAAGTACTTTACGGTAATCTAATTAGAGGAGCTCGAGAAAGGAAGTAGAAAACAGGCAAAAAGGTTCTTTACTGAGTTAAACAAAATCATTTATCAGCCTGCTAACTACCTTGAGGGTATTCACTGTTGTTGTCATCGTTGCGTCTCATGACGTTTTCATAATGAATTTAAAGGAAACCAGAGATGAAGATAAAAAACAAAATTCATACATACCTGGGGCTTTCTCCAGTCCCCTCCACCCTTATCACTTCCTCGGGCCCCATGCCCCGCCTCCTCGATCTTCCATAACGGGTCCCAGTGTCTTCGGCCAGTAGGGCTTACTGTGCAAGCACAGAACTCTCCTGGCTGCGGGAGCGAAATAGGGGAGCGTGCACAGCTGACTGTGCATGCGCCGACTGGCCCGACTGGCCAAAGATACCGGGAGGAGGCTTCCAGCAAACCTAGCTGTATGTAAATTTTAAGTGATAGCACCTGATGTAGTTATATATTCATGCAAGGAAGTGAGCATAAACAAGCAATGAATGCAACGGTATGTACACACATACTATAACCTTTGGCCTAAACAGCCAACGAGGACCGATTCAACCAACAATTGTTCTGTGTTTACAGCACTTGCTGATCAGTTCTGCTTGGGTGTCAGGGGCCATTAAGGCTCTGTCAATTCTTTGTTACAGCTGATACAAATCCTGAAATAAATCTGCAGTGTGTCTACTTCCTGCTTTCATGGAAGCAGACATAGGGTTAACATCCTGTGTTTAGCTGTTCTGCTGAGAGATCAAATTACACTTGTGATTAGTCACAGATGAGGGGGTATTAGACAGGCTAAACTCTCTAAACACACACACAGGCTAAACTCTCTAAACTCCCTCAGGAAAAACTGTAGGTAATTTGGGCGCTATGCGCAGAAGATAATTTGAGTGCCCCTATTTCAAATTTGTAAAAAAAAACCAGAAGACACCAAGAGCCCAATAGTGCAATATTGTCTGGTAAGCTCAAAATATAATGTAATGTCAAAGGTTCTTATACTCACAAAGGTAAGTTACGATCAGGTAACCACTTGACAGGTAGGTGGGGAGTATTAGTACCTGACCCCACTCAGATATAAAAGTCACTCTCTGTAGATAGGAAAATGGGGAAAGAACCCCTCCACCAGGGGTGGACTTAAAGGGAAGGTCCAAGCAAAATAAAAAAATGAGTTTCACTTACCTGGTGCTTCTACCATCCCCATGCAGCCATCCTGTGCCCTCGTAGTCACTCACTGCTGCTCCAGTCCCCCGCTGGCAGCTTGCCGACCTCAGAGGTCGGCGGGACGCATTGCGTACATTTTTACGCATTCACGATACTGCAGGAACATTAACACATACATTTTTACGCGTTAGTGGTTCAACGCGTAAAAATTTACGTATTAAACCACTAACGCGTAAAAATGTATGTGTTAATGCTCCTGCACTAGCGGAAATGCGTAAAAATGTACGCAATGCGGCCCGCCGACCTCTGAGGTCGGCAAGCTGCCAGCGGGGGACTGGAGCAGCAGTGAGTGACTACGAGGGCACAGAATGGCTGCATGGGGCTGGTAGAAGCACCAGGTAAGTGAAACTCATTTTTTTATTTTGCTTGAAAATTCCCTTTAATCGTGCTGTAATATGTACAAACAGAGGCGCCAAGCAGAGTAAAACAATGTTCTAAAAATGATAAAAAGAGGGAAGTCGAGGTGGACTTACCTCCCTCTGGTAGTGGACATATACTCAAATGCAGCGTAAAAAATATACAATTTATTCACAGCTCCATAAAATCGCAACGCTTGGCGCCTATTTCAAATAGTGACTAAGGCAAGTGATTTTAATGCCGGAGGAGCCAGAATCCAGCTATAGAGTGGTTAAACTCTGGTTAACGGCAGTAAATGCGAGGGTAGCGCTGAAGAACAGCTACCATGTAGCCAGTGACATAGCTACAAACCTCGGGGCCCCGATGTGGGATTTGGACCCAGGACCCCCCACCCTACATTAAATAGCCAGGAATAGGTACCTCAGTATAAATAGTCAGGAATAGGTACCTCAGTGTAGATAGTCAGGAATAGATGCCTCCATATAGTCAGGAATAGGTACCTCAGTATAGATAGCCAGGATTAGATGCCTCAGTATAGATAACCAGGAGTAGATGCCTCAGTATAGATAGTCAGGAATAGATGCCTCAGTATAGATAGCCAGGAAAAGATGCCTCAGTATAGATAGCCAGGAAAAGATGCCTCAGTATAGATAGTCAGAAATAGATGCCTCAGTATAGATAGCCAGGATTAGATGCCTCAGTATAGATAGTCAGGATTAGATGCCTCAGTATAGATAGCCAGGAATAGGTACTTTAGTATAGATAGCTAGGATTAGATGCCTCAGTATAGATAGCCAGGAATAGGTGCCTCAGTATAGATAGCCAGGAATGGGTGCCTCAGTATAGATAGCCAGGAATGGGTGCCTCAGTATACATAGCCAGGATTAGATGCCTCAGTATAGATAGCCAGGATTAAATGCCTCAGTATAGATAGTCAGGAATAGGTGCTCAGTATAGATAGTCAGGAATAGGTACCTCAGTATAGATAGTCAGGAATAGGTACCTCAGTATAGATAGCCAGGAAAAGATGCCTCAGTATAGATAGCCAGGATTAGATGCCTCAGTATAGATAGCCAGGATTAGATGCCTCAGTATAGATAGTCAGGAATAGGTACCTCAGTATAGATAGTCAGGATTAGATGCCTCAGTATAGATAGAGAGGATTAGATGCCTCAGTATAGATAGCCAGGGATAGGTGCCTCCGTATAGATATTCAGGATTAGATGCCTCAGTAAAGATAGTCAGGAATGGGTGCCTCAGTATAGATAGTCAGGATTAGACGCCTCAGTATAGATAGTCAGGAATGGGTGCATCAGTATAGATAGTCAGGATTAGATGCCTCAGTATAGATAGTCAGGAATGGGTGCCTCAGTATAGACAGCCAGGATTAGATGCCTCAGTATAGATAGTCAGAAATAGGTGCCTCAGTATAGATAGTCAGAAATAGGTGCCTCAGTATAGATAGCCAGGAATGGGTGCCTCAGTATAGATAGCCAGGATTAGATGCCTCAGTATAGATAGCCAGGATTAGATGCCTCAGTATAGATAGTCAGGATTAGATGCCTCAGTATAGATAGCCAGGATTAGATGCCTCAGTATAGATAGTCAGGAATGGGTGCCTCAGTATAGATAGCCAGGATTAGATGCCTAAGTATAGATAGTCAGGAATAGGTGCCTCAGTATAGATAGTCAGGATTAGATGCCTCAGTATAGATAGTCAGGAATGGGTGCCTCAGTATAGATAGCTAGGATTAGATGCCTCAGTATAGATAGCCAGGAATAGGTTCCTCAGTATAGATAGCTAGGATTAGATGCCTCGTTATAGATAGCCAGGAATAGGTGCCTCAGTATAGATAGCCAGGAATGGGTGCCTCAGTATAGATAGCCAGGATTAGATGCCTCAGTATAGATAGCCAGGATTAAATGCCTCAGTATAGATAGTTAGGAATAGGTGCTCAGTATAGATAGTCAGGAATAGGTACCTCAGTATAGATAGTCAGGAATAGGTATCTCAGTATAGATAGCCAGGAAAAGATGCCTCAGTATAGATAGCCAGGATTAGATGCCTCATTATAGATAGCCAGGATTAGATGCCTCAGTATAGATAGTCAGGAATAGGTACCTCAGTATAGATAGTCAGGAATAGGTACCTCAGTAAAGATAGCAAGGATTAGATGCCTCAGTATAGATAGTCAGGAATGGGTGCCTCTGTATAGATAGCCAGTATTAGATGCCTCAGTATAGATAGTCAGGAATAGGTGCCTCAGTATAAATAGTCATGAATGGGTGCCTCAGTTTAGATAGCCAGGATTAGATGCCTCAGTATAGATAGTCAGGAATGGGTGCCTCAGTATAGATAGCCAGGATTAGATGCCTCAGTATAGATAGTCAGGAATGGGTGCCTCAGTATAGATAGCCAGGATAAGATGCCTCAGTATAGATAGTCAGGAATGGGTGCCTCAGTATAGATAGCCAGGATTAGATGCCTCAGTATAGATAGTCAGGAATGGGTGCCTCAGTATAGATAGCCACGATTAGATGCCTCAGTATAGATAGCCAGGATTAGATGCCTCAGTATAGATAGCCAGGATTAGATGCCTAAGTATAGATAGCCAGGATTAGATGTCTCAGTATAGATAGCCAGGATTAGATGCCTCAGTATAGATAGCCAGGATTAGATGCCTCTGTATAGAAAGTCAGGAATGGGTGCCTCAGTATAGATAGCCAGGATTAGATGCCTCAGTATAGATAGCCAGGATTAGATGCCTCAGTATAGATAGCCAGGATTAGATGTCTAAGTATAGATAGTCAGGGATGGGTGCCTCAGTATAGATAGCCAGGATTAGATGCCTCAGTATAGATAGCCAGGATTAGATGCCTCGGTATAGATAGCCAGGATTAGATGCCTCAGTATAGATAGCCAGGATTAGATGCCTCTGTATAGATAGCCAGGATTAGATGCCTAAGTATAGATAGCCAGGATTAGATGCCTAAGTATAGATAGCCAGGATTAGATGCCTCAGTATAGATAGTCAGGATTAGATGCCTCAGTATATATAGTCAGGAATGGGTGCCTCAGTATAGATAGCCAGGATTAGATGCCTCAGTATAGATAGCCAGGATTAGATGCCTCAGTATAGATAGCCAGGATTAGATGTCTAAGTATAGATAGTCTGGGATGGGTGCCTCAGTATAGATAGCCAGGATTAGATGCCTCAGTATAGATAGCCAGGATTAGATGCCTCAGTATAGATAGCCAGGATTAGATACCTCTGTATAGATAGCCAGGATTAGATGCCTAAGTATAGATAGCCAGGATTAGATGCCTCAGTATAGATAGTCAGGATTAGATGCCTCAGTATAGATAGTCAGGATTAGATGCCTCAGTATAGATAGTCAGGAATGGGTGCCTCAGTATAGATAGCCAGGATTAGATGCCTCAGTATAGATAGCCAGGATTAGATGCCTCAGTATAGATAGCCAGGATTAGATGCCTCAGTATAGATAGCCAGGATTAGATGCCTAAGTATAGATAGTCAGGAATGGGTGCCTCAGTATAGATAGCCAGGGATAGGCGCCTCAGTATAGATAGCAAGGATTAGATGCCTAAGTATAGATAGCCAGGATTAGATGTCTCAGTATAGATAGTCAGGAATGGGTGCCTCAGTATAGATAGCCAGGATTAGATGCCTAAGTATAGATAGCCAGGATTAGATGCCTAAGTATAGATAGCCAGGATTAGATGTATCAGTATAGATAGTCAGGAATAGGTGCCTCAGTATAGATAGCCAGGATTAGATGCCTCAGTATAGATAGTCAGGAATGGGTGCCTCAGTATAGATAGCCAGGATTAGATGCCTCCGTATAGATAGTCAGGAATGGGTGCCTCAGTATAGATAGCCAGGATTAGATGCCTAAGTATAGATAGTCAGGAATAGGTGCCTCAGTATAGATAGCCAGGAATGGGTGCCTCAGTATAGATAGCCAGGATTAGATGCCTCAGTATAGATAGTCAGGAATGGGTGCCTCAGTATAGATAGCTAGGATTAGATGCCTCAGTATAGATAGCCAGGAATAGGTTCCTCAGTATAGATAGCTAGGATTAGATGCCTCAGTATAGATCGTTAGGAATGGGTACCTCAGTATAGATAGTCAGGAATGGGTGCCTCAGTATAGATAGCCAGGAATAGGTTCCTCAGTATAGATAGCTAGGATTAGATGCCTCAGTATTGATAGTCAGGAATGGGTACCTCAGTATAGATAGTCAGGAATGGGTGCCTCAGTATAGATAGCCAGGAATAGGTTCCTCAGTATAGATAGCTAGGATTAGATGCCTCAGTATAGAGAGCCAGGAATAGGTTCCCCAGTATAGATAGCTAGGATTAGATGCCTCAGTATAGATAGTCAGGATTAGATGCCTCAGTATAGATAGTCAGGATTAGATGCCTCAGTATAGATAGTCAGGATTAGATGCCTCAGTATAGATAGTCAGGATTAGATGCCTCAGTATAGATAGTCAGGATTAGATGCCTAAGTATAGATAGCCAGGATTAGATGCCTAAGTATAAATAGCCAGGATTAGATGCCTAAGTATAGATAGCCAGGATTAGATGCCTCAGTATAGATAGCCAGGAATAGGTTCCTCAGTATAGATAGCTAGGATTAGATGCCTCAGTATAGATAGCCAGGAATAGGTTCCTCAGTATAGATAGCTAGGATTAGATGCCTCAGTATAGAGAGCCAGGAATAGGTTCCTCAGTATAGATAGCCAGGATTAGATGCCTAAGTATAGATAGCCAGGATTAGATGCCTAAGTATAGATAGCCAGGATTAGATGCCTCAGTATAGATAGTCAGGATTAGATGCCTCAGTATATATAGTCAGGAATGGGTGCCTCAGTATAGATAGCTAGGATTAGATGCCTCAGTATAGAGAGCCAGGAATAGGTTCCTCAGTATAGATAGCCAGGATTAGATGCCTAAGTATAGATAGCCAGGATTAGATGCCTAAGTATAGATAGCCAGGATTAGATGCCTCAGTATAGGTACCCAGAGTAGCCAGGCAGAGGGGGGATGCAGCAGCAGGGACCAGCAGCCATCAGGAGGGGGCACATTTATACTAGGGAGGACAGTGCCATGGATTCCATCATTTTTGTCGCTCGTCCCAATATCACACACCGTCGAGCATGTCAGCCCTACACCTTGCAGCATGTCTGATCAATACATGCAACTCATTTTGGCCCAAAATTGGTTGCATTGTTGATTGGACATACTTTTAGCAGCATCGATTTTTATCCGTACCAATTAGAATAATTGAATCGGATGGCCGATCGGCTGGCAATTCGCCTGATGTATGGCCACCCTGATTGCTATAAAGCAACAATGGGGAGCGCAACAGGAATGCCTGCAGCTATGAGGTGGGCCGGTTCCAAAGCCCCAAACGTACAGTCAAAGGAAAACAAAAGTACCTCAGCGCAGGGATGGACTGTTCAATGAAAAACAGTACTTCAGGGATAAGGTGAAACAGTACCTGTGTCGGTGATACCCCACCTCTAAGATAAGGGCTGCCCGGGGGTGTAAATGCTTGCTGTAATCCCGATATCCTTAGGTCAACCACGGCACTGACAGCAAAGCTGTCCGCTTAACAAGCTCCGCTCTCTGATGCGGCTGGATGGCTTCCCCGATCACGTGATTCCCGAACTTCCAGTTTCCGCTCTTCTGCGGTTCACGCTGGTTGCCGGTGTGTGCTGGCTGCAATGTCAGGGCACTGTGGCGCTGGGCACTGAAAGAAAAAGCGGATATAGTGCACACTGCTGGACAGACTCAGCCACACACGGGGAAGCAACTTACTAGCAGATTTCTTGTTTATTTAGCGTTATTGCAACGTAGCCTCCACGTCCCGACTCGAGTTTCGAGGAGGAAGGCGAGAGCCGAAACACCGGCAACCAGCGGAGCTTGTTAAGCGGACAGCTTTGCTGTCAGTGCCGTGGTTGACCTAAGGTTATCGGGATTACAGCAAGCATTTACACCCCCGGGCAGCCCTTATCTTAGAGGTGGGGTATCACCGACACAGGTACTGTTTCACCTTATCCCTGAAGTACTGTTTTTCATTGAACAGTCCATCCCTGCGCTGAGGTACTTTTGTTTTCCCACCCTTATTGCTAGGCGTAGATAGGGAAAAGGTTAGTGTGAGGATAGGATATGATTAGAAGAATATCGGTAATATTACTGATATCGTACTATTGTCAACATCTTACGCCCAATTTACTTTGCGGCACTGTTAAACGAAAACTTAAGTCAAATTAATTTCTTTTTTTTTTTACTTCACTGGGGCTTTCTACAGCCCCTTTAGCTCGTACTGTGCCCACAAACTCCTCCTGATCTCCTCCTGCCAGCAGCGGTGACCCCCGCAAAGCTAATAGTCGGCAGCCACACGCATGCACAGCCCTGAGTTGTCACTGGGAGCATTCTGCATGTGCACTGTAGTTATTTCCGCATACTGCGGATGCGCAGAACTCTCCCGGTGCCGGGAGCGTGACCAGGGTGCACGCAGCTCAGGGACACGCATGCACAGAGCTACCAACTGGTGGCAACAGCCCTGCTTTTCAGGGGTCGCCGCTGCTGGCCGGAGGGGTCCAGGAGAACGTCAAGGGTACAGTATGAGTCCAGGGGGCTGGAAGAAGCCCCGGGAAAGTTAAAATCTTTTTATTATTTGACTTGAGCTTCTCTTTAAATATACATGCACACACACCATCCCTAGTCCAACAATTCGCTTACACAGATATCTCAGCTAAACCTCACGATAAATGTTTGTTCTATCTTTGGCGGTTCGGGATGAATATTGACCGGCTTGGAACAAGAATGGAAAACCGCCGCGTGATTAATTGACTATATTTGTATAACATAACATAGATAACTGATATCTGAAAACAAGGCATGTTATGTCATTACCAACCTAATTAAATCATCTCGCAATCCTGGAGAGGGCCAGAGAGTCAAGAATCCCGTCGTTACAGAATCTGCCTTATCTGCTGCGTGCAGCGACCTGCCTCTCTCCGTAATGGACTTGAGTACTTCCATTTCTAAGCAAAGCCATTATCTGGCCAATTTGGTGCTTGGGGATGTTGCTATTTCTGAAACAGCTGCTCTATTTAGCCGCTCTCATTCCCCGATCCACTTCGAACGTCTAATGTATCCAGAAGACGGACTGGCAGGAAGTCTATCCCTCCTGTGACACACTTTCCTCTCTCTTTAGAGTAACATTTACTGCAGTAACTGGTAAGTAATGCATAGTGCTGGAACTGCTTTAATTAAAGCCAGAAATCGTTACTGCAGAAAACGCCCTTACAATTTCTTACTTCAACTCATTCCAACAGGTGTTAAAGTAAATGTAAAGGCCAAAAAAAGTAGATACTTACCTATGGACAGGGAAGGCTCTGGATCCTATAGAACCTTCCCTGACCTCTCTAGTAACCTTTGATCCAGCACCACCACCCCCATTTAATTTGCCACCTCAGAAGGCATTGGAAGCACTCATGTCCCCAAGAGCTTCAGAAGACGGCCGTCTTCGGAAGCACTCGTGGACGGGACTGCTTATGAAGCCTCCCAAGGGCTCACAGATGTGTATTCGACCAATTGATCAAGTAAGTACACAAAACGGGGGTGACAATGCTGGAATAAGGGGAGCAAGAGAAGACAGGGAAGACTCTATAGGTAAGTATCCATAGGTAAGTATCTACCTTTTTTTGTTACCTTTATATTAATTTTAAACACGCATCTGTTCACCATTGCTTACCCATCATCTTCATAGCTCCAACCCCCTCCCTTGGACATACACCACTCCCCCCTTATGGTATGCAGGGATGCAGATGGGCTACGGATTGGCACGTGCACAAAAGAATCGGACGTCACAGGGAGTGAGTTTTTCTGCTTGGAGGAACGCTTGTGTTTCAAATACAAAATATAACTTAAAAGTGCACATTGTAATACATCAGTCCATAAGTATAACATTCTGTTGTGATGGTTTGATTCATTGCTGTATAATGAGAAACAAGAGCTTTTGATGACCCCAGTCATAAATATTTTGCGCTTGCCTGACATGCGTTTCACAACTCCTAGAGCTTCTTCAGAGGCTATAGTAAATAACAAGTCCCTTATCTCGTACTGTATATATGAAGGATGCCCATTGCACAAGTTCCATATGTGAAATACAGAATAAAGATGTTGAACACCATACAAGTGACAAGTCATGTGATCTGCTTCACCAAGCACTGCAGTGCCAGACCTGGAAATGTATAAAATGAATTCTCCCTGCACATTAAAGTCAACCAAGCTCCATTTTTAGCACCCAGGGCACCTGAATAGCACATTAAACATGCGTTCCAATAATGTGGCTAATTATTTAAAAAAAACCTTCTATTTTACCTCTTCTTTTTACATTTAAAGGTTTAGCAGAGGTCTTTATTATTCTACTTCCGAGGCCGGCCCGACCGCATAAATTTCAGGCAGATAAGGACTGCTGTAATTATTTTATTGCAAACATTAGCAGGGGACAAAAAAATGCTTTCATCAGCAGGGGAGGTGGAGAAATTGGATACTATGATTCAAAGAGTTTAGAGAAGTCACAGATGTTATTTTCACACCTTCCCCTGGATAGATAAAGGGCAGCTAGAAGGGAAGGGGGAACATGGCAGCCCCTATAGCTATAAGAAACCAGGACAAACTGCAGATAAAAAAGTGGCACTTGATTCCCTTTGAGATCACATTTTACAAGTATTATTTAGGATTCGGAAAACAACGAGGGTAACACTGTAACTAGAAAAAAAAAAAAACGTTTTTCCAGTAACATTGGGCTCGATTCACAAAGCGGTGCTAACCCAGTTAGCATGCCTAAAAGACTTTAGGCATGATAACCATTGCACCATGCTGGTGAAAAGCCAGTTTAGGCGTGATAAGTTTAGGTGTGATAAGTTTAGGTGTGATAAGTTTAGGCATGCTAAGTTTAGATAAGTTTAGATCGCTTGCAAAGTCCCGCACGCAAAGCAGCGCCATTAAACTTTATACAAAGTGCACCAGTCTTTGCTAGCGTAAAACTTTTGATTAGCTGTGCACTGCGGTGCTAACGCAGTTGGCGCTTAAACTTAGCATGCCTAAACTTATCACACCTAAACTTATCAGGCCTAAACTTATCACACCTAAACTTATCACGCCTAAACTTATCATGCCTAAACTGAGTTTAGGCATGATAAAGGGCTTTTCACCAGCGTGCTAACTGTTAGCACCGCTTTGTGAATCAAGCCCATGGGGCTCGATTCACCAAGCGGTGCAAAGTGTTAGCACCGTGGTGAAAAGGCCCTTATCACGCCTAAAGTCACTTTAGGCATGATAAGTAGAAACTCGCGCGAAGTTGCCGCGCGTGCGCGAGTACGCGCGTACGCGCGTAAGTGCGCGCGCAACACCCGACGCTTCGCGCGAAGCTCCCATTAAGCCCTATGGGACTTTGCGCGCGCTCTCAAGCGCGTACGCGCGAACGCGCTTACGCGCGGTAACTTCGCGCGAAGAGCAGGAAAAATCGGTGATAACTCAGTGGTGAAAAGGTCATCACGCCTAAAGTCTTTTAGGCGTGATAACTGGGTTATCACCGCTTTGTGAATCGAGGCCATTGTGTTGAATGTCACGGGGTCTAATTACAAATGATTTGGCTCTGGAAGATCTTGTGGCGAATACCTAACAATCTAAAAATCTGAATATGTACAATGTGTGTGCCACAAAAAATAATTGCCATGGTTGGGAAAGGACTTTGTGAAATAGCAGGTCTTTTATGCCAGCATATTCTGTTTTCTGCCAGAATTGTAGCACAAAAACATTGGCACTGAATGGCAAATACCAAGCATTGTAATATCACAACAACATCATTCAAATCCTCCAGCATCAACAACTTAAGAATTTTGCACAAGATCGCTAGCGATTTAATCCCTTATCGAAGTTCTTTAATATCGTCACTGGAGGGGAGATTTTCCAATGACATCTCACCTACATTTCACCTACATGCTTCTTACCAGCATCGCAGCTCGAGGCTCATATGGAGGAGATGTCAATCAAAGAGTTTAGCAAAAAAAAGTGCCGTGTTTCTGTGATTATTATCATTTAGAAAATTGTGATAGTGAGGTACAAGTCTTCTACAGGTTTTGGAAAGAGAAGAAAGCAAAGAACGACGACATGAAAGAGATGACACTAAAAGAATAGATAAATTAAATTACAATCATTTTGTTGTTGTTGTTGTTGTTCATACCCATGTGTTACGAGTAGTATTGAGTGCTTGTTTAGTACTGTGCACAGTAGAGTTAAAACATGTTTTCACTCATCAGTGACAGTGCAAGGCATGAATAACCTACGCATGTTAACTGTGCATCTACTTTTGATATGTGATCTGTTGTAGATCTTTCCCAAATAATCATAATTTTACCCAACCCTGTATGAACATTGATTACATTTCACCAGCCAAATGTCTTGTGCAAGCAAATAAAAGCAAAGTAATTAAGTTAAAAATCTATCTTATCTTATTTTATTTATCTAATTATCTATCTATCTATCTATCTATCTATCTATCTATCTATCATGTGCATGAAAAAAGGGCGCCGTGAAAAAAGGGCCCGAGTTGATGACGAAATAGCGACGGTTATTAACGAAATCTGCTAACAATAAACATAGTTGTCAAGCTATGTTAACAATAAATACTGTTGTAAAAACAAACGAGAAATAATAACGAAAAGATATTAACGTTAAATATCATTACGTAATTCAACAATACAGCTTAGCCCAACCCTTCCCCTACACAGAACCCTCCCCTGGTGATGCCTAAACCTAACCACTCCTCCGGTGGTGCCTAACCTTAACCACCCCGCTGGTGGTGCCTAACCCTAACCACCCCCCTGGTGGTGCCTAACCCTAACCACCCCCTGGTGTTCTATCTATCTATCTATCTATCTATCTATCTATCTATCTATCTACCTACCCTATATGGTATCCTATATGGTATCCTATTCCCATACTAGCCTTCCCTTCCTTCGCCTAAAGGTGGCCATACACTTATAGATTTGCAGCAGATTCGGCCATCAGATAGATTTCTGTCAGATGCCTGTCAAGTCGAATCTGACAGAAATCTATCGGATGTGTGCTACACACTAGGAACAGATTTCCAACAGATTTCAGAATGAAATGTATTGGAAATCGTTCTAAATGCATTATTAGACCATTAGATCCAATGCAACTCTATGTGGGCCATCGCTCTGCTGCCAGCAGCAGATCAACCTAGATTTTCCATCCTGTCAGATAGATTAAATTGATCGAAATCTATCGAAAACGGACGCAAATCGATTGATAGATTTGATAGAATTGATCGATCGAAGGCTGAAATCGACCAGTGTATGGACCCCTTAACACTAACCTACGGTACCTACCCCCTATTTACTCCTAACACTACCCCCCCCCTTACATCTAACACTAACCTCTCCCCTACCTTCACCTAACCCTATTTTCCCCATTTCATACACTTTAGACTGATACCGCACATATACAGCAGTCTCTCTTCTTCATGTACAGCTCCCATGAACAGCATTCTTGCTTTATATTTTGCTGCCCATTTGCAGCCTCTCTTTTCCATTTGCAGGCTTCTCTTCCACACTTGGCAATGTCTTTCCTACATTCAGCCTCCACCTTGGGCCGCAGCTGCCCAAGACCCAGGCCTTTGTGGTTTTTCCAGAAATACATCCCTGACATCCCCTATCATTGACGATAACGTAATCAGTGATTACCTTTATAGAGCCGCTCACAAATTAAACCTGCGTTTACGCTATAGCTCCTATATTAACATTGCGAGTACGGCCACATCCAAATTGACTTGCCCTTTTATCTTCTGCTTTGACCTATCTAATCCTTTTGTCTGTCTGTCTATGTTTGCTGTAGTTTCTTAGCAGCAGCACTGTTAGGGAATATATCCATCTTTGCCCAGCTTGGTACGTGACTTTGTCTTGTGTGTTTTGCCCGCTGCAATAAACTCCTAATAGCTCTGGTGCCCCATTGGCCAGAGTCTTATCAGAAACATATTTAGCAACATAGACCTCTTGAAACATTTACATACCAATTCCCCCAGCACTGCCAATACAAATACAGCTCTGCCAACGGAAATCTGATGGAAACCAGAACTTTTCCCAGTATTCGAAGTCAAAGTTTTTTCAAAATCTCAAACTGTCCTGGGAAAAGTAGAATGTGGAAGTCCCCTGAATGCAAACATTTTATAGCCTGCTCATGGGCACGGATGTTTTCCTGGCCCTTGCAGCCAGCACACAGGGGCAGAGCTGGCATTTATCTGTGTATGAGAGCCTTGATTACCTAACATATTTCTCATACTATATTTACTCACAGATAAACCAACCTGAGGATAAGTTGACCTTCAAATTTTCATTAAAAAAAACCCTATAAAAATGGCATGTTCTCTGGATAAACCGGAAGCAGAAAATTTGGGGGCCCGCTAGAGGCACAAGTTTGAGTACCGCCATGGGCGCCCATTGAGATAATGGTATTCAGGGGATATTTGGGCACAGCAATGCCCCAAATTCAATGGGCGTCTATGGCCACACTTAAAAAATTACAGTTTGTATTCTTTTTTTCCAGTGGGGTGGTGATTGGCATGGGTGTAGGGTTGTTAAAGTTATGGGTGGGGGTGGTTAAAGTAAGGCGTGGTGGTGGTGGTTGTTATGGTTTGATGTCAGATAGGGTCTTTGTGCGCAGGGACAGTTAGGGTTAGGCATCAGGAAGGGTGTCTGTGCGGGGGTTGGGGGGCAGTTAGAGTAAGGCATCAGGAAGGGTGTCTGTGTGTGTGTGTGTGTGTGTGTGTGTGTGGGGGGGGGGAGGGCGAAAGTTAAGGTTAGGCATCAGGATGGGTGTCTGTGTGTCGGGGGGGGGGGGGCAGTTAGGGTTAGGCATCAGCTAGGGCAGTGGTTCCCAACCCATGTGCCGCGACACATACATGTGTCGCAACATCTTCGGGTATGTGTCGCGGCTGTCTCGGAGGGGAGCAGCACAGTGGAGGGAGAGCTGTGGGCAGCGGCGGAGAAGGGGGCCATCTCCCCCCCTTCTCTCACTTTAGGGTGCTCTGCCTCCCTCGCTCTCCCCTCCGATACTAAGTGTGGCAGCGCTTGGCAGCAGGCGGGACTTACCTTCCGTGTCGCTGCAAGGGCCGGCCGGAAGTTCTGGTTCTGCAGCCGCTGCTCTGGTCTGGATCAGGCCAGAGTAGTAGCAAATCATCCCACGCTGGCAACGAGACCAGACGGAGACACGGAAGGTAAGTTCCGCCCCTCTGCCAGCCACCGCACTTCGTTCCGGAGGAGAGAGCGAGGGAGGGAGAGCACCCTGAGGTGCCACTCTCCTTCCCTCGCTCTCTCCTCCTGGGGGGGGGCACCTGGCTACATATACTGGGCACATATATCCCTGGCTACATATACTGGGCACATATACCTCTGGCTACATATACTGGGGACATATACCGGGGACATATACACCTGCCTACATATACTGGGGACATATATCCCTGGCTACATATACTGGGCACATATATCCCTGGCTACATATACTGGGCACATATACCTCTGGCTACATATACTGGGGACATATACCCCTGGCTACATATACTGGGCATATATACCTCTGGCTACATATACTGGGCACATATACCTCTGGCTACATATACTGGGCACATGTAGCCATGGCTACATATACTGGGCACATATACCCCTGGCTACATATACTGGGCACATATACCCCTGGCTACATATACTGGGCACATATACCCCTGGCTACATATACTGGGCACATATACCTCTGGCTACATATACTGGGCACATATACCCCTGGCTACATATACTGGGGACATATACCCCTGGCTACATATACTGGGCACATATACCTCTGGCTACATATACTGGGCACATATACCCCTGGCTACATATACTGGGGACATATACCCCTGCTTACATATACTGGGCACATATACCCCTGGCTACATATACTGGGGACATATACACCTGCCTACATATACTGGGGACATATACCCCTGGCTACATATACTGGGCACATATACCTCTGGCTACATATACTGGGCACATATACCCCTGGCTACATATACTGGGCACATATACCCCTGGCTACATATACTGGGGACATATACCCCTGCCTACATATACTGGGCACATATACCCCTGCCTACATATACTGGGCACATATACCCCTGTCTACATATACTGGGGACATATACCGGGGACATATACACCTGCCTACATATACTGGGGACATATACCCCTGGCTACATATACTGGGCACATATACCCCTGGCTACATATACTGGGGACATATACACCTGCCTACATATACTGGGGACATATACCCCTGGCTACATATACCGGGCACATATACCTCTGGCTACATATACTGGGCACATATACCCCTGGCTACATATACTGGGCACATATACCCCTGGCTACATATACTGGGGACATATACCCCTGCCTACATATACTGGGCACATATACCCCTGCCTACATATACTGGGCACATATACCCCTGTCTACATATACTGGGGACATATACCGGGGACATATACACCTGCCTACATATACTGGGGACATATACCCCTGGCTACATATACTGGGCACATATATCCCTGGCTACATATACTGGGCACATATAACCCTGGCTACATATACTGGGCATATATACCTCTGGCTACATATACTGGGCACATATACTTCTGGCTACATATACTGGGCACATATACCCCTGGCTACATATACTGGACACATATACCCCTGGCTACATATACTGGGCACATATACCCTTGGCTACATATACTGGACACATATATCTCTGGCTACATATACTGGACACATATATCTCTGGCTACATATACTGGGCACATATACCCCTGGCTACATATACTGGGGACATATACCCCTGGCTACATATACTGGGCACATATACCTCTGGCTACATATACTGGGCACATATACCCCTGGCTACATATACTGGGGACATATACCCCTGGCTACATATCCTGGGCACATATACCCCTGCCTACATATACTGGGCACATATACCCCTGGCTACATATACTGGGCACATATACCCCTGGCTACATATACTGGGCACATATACCTCTGCCTACATATACTGGGCACATATACCCCTGGCTACATATACTGGGGACAACTGGCTGTTTGTCATTGTGTGCATTTACTGGTGAAAAGCTGTCTGTTATTATGTGCATTTACTGGTGAAAAGAGGTCTCTTATTATGTGCATTTACTGGTGAAAAGCTGTCTCTTATGTGCATTTACTGGTGAAAATCTGTCTCTTATTATGTGCATTTACTGGTGAAAAGCTGTCTCTTATTATGTGCATTTACTGGGGAAACGCTGTCTCTCATTACGTGCATTTACTGGTGAAAGGCTGTCTGTCATTACCTGCATTTACTGGTGAAACGCTGTCTCTTATGTGCATTTAGTGGGGAAACGCTGTCTCTCATTACATGCATTTAGTGTACGTGTCATGGAGATCTGAACGTTTGGTTTGATGTGTCACAACTCCAAAAAGGTTGGGAACCACTGAGCTAGTGTGTTTGTGTTGGTGAACAATTGGGGTAAGGTGTGAGAAAGGGTGTCTGTACAGGTGGTTTGGGTTAGGTACCAGGAAAGGGGTTTGTGCAAGGGGCAGTTAGGGTTAGGCATCAGTAAGGGTGTCTGTGAGGGGGGTCGTTTAGGAAGGGGGGTTCTGTGTGAGAGTAGGGTTAAGTTAAGCTATGGTAAGAGATCTGTATTTAATACCGGCATTTTACAATCCTTTTTTACACTTTAATATAGTGGAATATTGGTAAACTTACCTATATTCTACTATCGGCTTTCCTGGGCACCCAAATTTCCAGGCACCCTTTTATTACGTACGTCGATAAACCAGCCTTGAATTTGCTCCTCTTTGCCCCCTACATGTCTAGTAGTTCAGTCCATGTCCCCTACCTCCAGTGGCGTAGCTAAGAAGCTGTGGGCCCTGGTGCAAGTTTTACACTGGGCCCCCCCAAGCATTCTATAGATTACAATTGATACGGCGCACCAAAACCTGCCAAGGACAACTACAGTGTCAGAGGTGCAAAATGGAGATGGGGAACAGTTTGTTAATGATTGCTACTATTCAAAGCATCTATATAAGTGATTATTACCAGCATAGAACCAATAAAGAGCTAATACTGTGGTTGAGGGTGGGCCCCTCTAGCCCAAGGGCCCTGATGCGGTCGCAACCTCTGCACCCCTATTGCTACGCCACTCCCTACCTCTTTCTTCTGCAGAGTGCACATCGAAGTGTGCTTCCTACCCATGCACAGAAACAATGGAGCTTGCCACTGAGAATATCCTTGCTCTCCTGACTTCAGTCTACTCCATCTCTAGGCTCATCCTCTTCTCCCAGCTGAATTCTTGCAAAGGGTAGTGGCATAGTCACATGACATCAAGCTACATCTTGAATGGGTTGTGCTGACAAGTGGAGAAAGGCATTTCCTAATTGTCCGATACAATTGTCTACCTCCAGACTGTACTGCACGGAATTAAAGGATATTATTTTGCTTTGAGTTTCCTTTAACAGGCTTTGATCTTTGCCTCTGGCTGCAGCGCTCCACGTCTCTCTACATCCTCCCAAATACTTCCTCCTTCCGCTCACCAAACTTCCTCATTCTGCCTATGTAGGAGGAAGTATTAGGAGGATGTAGAGGGGCATGAAGCACTGCAGCCAGAGGCAGAGACAGTAAAGCCCCACTGCTGCGGCCCAGGAACACCAACTCTCAGTTATTCCCTGAATTACGCGTTTGTCCACTGGCCCGAACGGTTTGCATGCGAACTTATTCGCGCAAACTTTGGTGGTTCGCGTTCACGATCTAACAAGAACTTTATGCGAGTTCGACCCGCCCCCCCCCCCCTACTACATCATTACCCTCTACATCACAGTCAGCCGGCACAGGGTAGCCAGTCAGGCTAGACTCCCTCCTTGAGCCCCCCCTTATAAAACGCAGGCAGCGTCAGCCATTTCACTCACTCGTGTGAGTGCAGTAATTAGAGAAGGGAGAGAACCTTGCTAATAACATAGGAAAAGCTTAGTTAGGCTCTTGTGTTAGGCTTGTTAGGTTGCTCCTTCTTGCTGATCTTATTGCTAAAAACAGCTCTTCTGAGAGCTAATGTTGTTCTTGTGATCTATTTTTTTGTGTGCGCGTGTCCCACAGACACTTGGGTTGCATATACAGCCTTGGTAATTCCTACTGTGCCACTGCCAGGCCCAGCACATTCAGTGACTACCTGTGTGTGTGACAGGTGCACATTTGTAATACCCATCACTGCATATACCTACCTGTTGTTCAGTGCACCTACCTACCTAAGTGACCGCACGCAGTGTCACTGCACCTGTTCACAGTACCTGTCTGTGTGTGTGACAGGTGCACATTTGTAATACCAATCACTGCATACCCACCTGTTGTTCAGTGCACCTACCTACCTACGTGACCACACGCAGTGTCACTGCACCTGTTCACGGTACTTGTGTGTGTGTGACAGGTGCACATTTGTAATACCGATCACTGCATACCCACCTGTTGTTCAGTGCATCTACCTACCTACGTGACCGCACGCAGTGTCACTGCACCTGTTCACGGTACCTGTGTGTGTGACAGCTGTAAAATTGTAATACCAGTCATTGCATAATTGTTCACAGTACCTGTGTGATCGCACACTGTGTAATATACCAGTCCGTGCATACCTATTAACTGCACCTGTGTGACAGCTGCACATTGTATTGTAATACCAGTCACTGCATACCTTTCACTGCACCTGTGTGACTGCACATTGTACTAGTCAAGTCAATGCATAGCTTTCACTTCATCCCCCCCAATTTGGAGAAAACAAGTAGAGGCAGAGGCAGACCCAGAGGCAGGCCACACGGCAGGTCTGTTCGAGGCCATGCTGATGTAATATCGTGTGGCCCTGGACCAAAGTACAGTGCTCAGAAGAAGGCACATCCCATCAACTCCCAAGATTGTCAGGACGTGGTTGACTATTTAACACAGAACACCTCATCTTCCGCAGCCACCAGCGCTACCACAAGCACCACATCCGCTGCATTTGACACTTCGCAGGAGTTATTTGGTGGGGAATTAACTGATTCACAGCCATTATTGTTACAACAAGATGAAGATGCTAAGCAAGTTACACCACCTCATATGTCTGAGTTAGGCGACACTATGGACGTAACGTGTGAGGAGAAGGATGATGAAGTACCTGCTGTTGGTGCAGTTTATGAGGTGTCTGAGGAAAGCAAAGCTGGGGTGGATGATTATGATGATACGGATGCCACGTGGGATCACTGGGGAGATGGGGGTGTTTTGGCCAAAGAACTGGACACTCATGCAAAACGTTCCCGTGGTATTGTTCGTGGCTGGGGAGAGGAGGAGATTGGAGAACTTACCTGACATCACTGAGGAAGAGCAAGAGGAGATGGATAGTACTTCTGGATCCAAATTTGTGCAGATGGCATCTTTCATGCTGTCCAGCCTGTTGAGGGACCCCCGTATAAAAAAACTCAAGGGGAATGACAATTACTGGGTAGCCACACTACTAGACCCTCGGTATAGGCACAAAGTGGCGGAGATGTTACCAACTCACCTGAAGGCAGAAAGGATTCTGCACATGCAGAACAAGCTGGCAACTATGCTTTACAGTGCGTTTAAGGGTGATGTCACAGCACAACAGAATAAAGGTACCACTGCCAGTAATACTTCTCCCATGTCCATGCAGGCAAGGACAGGACGCTCTAGTGATCTCATGGTGATGTCAGACATGCGGACATTCTTTAGTCCATCTCCTCGCCTTAGCCCTTCCGGATCCACCATCCACCAACGCCTCGACCGGCAGGTAGCCGACTACCTGGCCTTAAGTATGGATGTAGACACTGTGAGCAGTGATGAACCCTTGGACTACTGGGTGTGCAGGTTTGACCTGTGGCCAGAGCTGTCACAATTTGCCATCCAACTTCTGTCTTGCCCTGCCTCAAGCATCCTGTCAGAAAGGACCTTCAGCGCAGCTGGAGGCATTGTCATCGAGAAGAGAAGTCACCTAAGTCAAAAAAGTGTTCAGTACCTCACCTTTATCAAAATGAATGAGGCATGGATCCCGGAGGGCTACTGCCCGCCTGAAGACTAAGTCAGTCCCCACACACAGGATCTCTGCTTGCAGCGCACGCCGTGTGACTGGCTGCCTGCCCCAAGACTAAGTCGCTCCTCACACAGCATCTCTGCCTGCAGGCCGCTTGACTGCCTTCTCCGCCACCACCAACAGGGTCCAGTCCAGCACGGTTATAACTACACAAACAGCTGTTTGCAGTCACTGCATACCTTTCGCTGCATCTGTGACTGCACATTGTATTATACCTGGCAGTCAGTGCATACCTTTTACTTGAATGGATGGTAGACTTGCCCTCCATAATAGATTGTCGTTAAAGGATTTAAAGTTGATTTGTCTCATATATAGCAGGGCCTCGAAAGAGTCCTCCTGTATTGTTATTTCTCGTCACTACCTCCCACTTGCGTGCCGTGCCTGCTGCCTTCCTTGGATGTGTGGTGGTAGCCGTTCCTGCTCCTTTGCCTACAGCGTGCCTGCTGCCTTCCTTGAATGTGTGGTGGTGGTAGCCATTTCTTAGGCTCCCACTCTGGACGAACCCTGATTCCCCGGCCATTACCTGTGGTCACCATGGTACTGAGAAAGTACCATCGAAAGTTTCACACAGTTGAATGAATGGTAGACTTGCCCTCCATAACAGATTCTCGTTAAAGAGACTCTGTAACAAAATGTTCAGCTTTATTTCTTCTATCCTATAAGTTCCTATACCTGTTGTAATGTGGTCTGTCTTACTGCAGCCTTTCCTAGTTGCACAGTGGCTATATTATCTCTGTTCTGATCTTCTTTCCTCTGACGGCTTTGTCGGGTTCAGGCACTCAGGCAGGAATGTGCTGCTCTGCTTGTGATAGGATATAAGCTATACACACCCTCTCCATGCCCCCTGCAGGCTCTGTATGAGTCACAGACTGAGCTCCTCTCAGCCTATCACATGCTGTTAGCAAGCCAGGATTGCAGCAGGGAGTGGCAGAAACAGCACAGGGGGGCCCAGGAGAACATAATGAATAGAATGGTATGCTTTTTATTGTAAGAATTTTAAAGTACAGATTTTCTCTAAAGGCAAGTGGTGTCATCTCTGGCACACAGCGCTGGGTCAAAGGGTCCATCTGACCACAGATGCCTGGTCTGCAAAGCACGGTCAGGGCAGGTACATTACTTATACAGCACAATGGGTCCTTACTTGGATATGTGGTGGTAGCCGTTTCTCAGGCTCCCAATCCGGACCGGAATCGAACCCTGATTCCCCGGCCATTACCCGTAGTCACCATGGTACTGAGAAAGTACCATCGAAAGTTTAACACAGTTGAATGAATGGCAGACTTGCCCTCCATAACAGATTCTCGTTAAAGGTACTGAACAGCTAGCAGAAAAAGTTATTTAAAAAAATAGATGTAAGCTTTAACTATGGTAGAGAAAGAACCAAAAGTTGATAAGGCAGTCAGACATTACCTGACATCAGTGAGGAAGAGCAATCTCGCCATGGTGTGCAGTAGTCTAGCACGGCCGTCACTACACAAACAGCTGTTTGCCATGCGTTACACTGTGAGTTTGGTCTGTCAGTGTGAAGCAGTACACTGATTATGCTCCCTGATTGATGTATACACATGCAAGATGTTAAAGCACTTTAGGCCTCCAATTTAGCATGCAATGTGATTTCTGCCCTTAAAACGCTGCTGTGTGTCAAATCCAGATTTTTCCCTGGGACTTTTGGCGTGTATCCCACCCCTCCATGCAAAAACTCAGATGTTAGACCCCTTGAAACATCATTTCCATCACTTTTCTGGCCAGCATAAATGTTTCTAGTTTTCAAAGTTTGCATCCCCATTGAAGTCTGTTGCGGTTCGCGAAAGTTGGCGCAAACCGAACTTTTTGCGGAGGTTCACGAGCCGAAAATCGGAGGTTCGAGCCATCTCTATTGCCCACTGAACATTAATTATATGCTCTCTGAGGCCCAAAAATATTGCTGCATATTTTGCAAAGCACTATATATAGTATGTCAGTGCTGGAAAACTTTTGAAACATCCGCAAACCACTCAGTACGACTTAAAATGCAGACAGTTCTCCAACTGCAGATTAATAATCACCCAGAAACTCCAAACCAGCAATATACAGTATGAGGCTTCCTATTTTGTGTTGATCGATCCAGTCTTAAACATGGCAATTAAACCTGACAGGAGGTGACAGCTATTTAATTATGTAGGCTGATTTTCTTTCTTTAATTTTAATTTTCTGCAAAGTCATTATTATTGAATAAATAGGGAGACGAGCGGAGGAGGGCGGCTGTGAATAGCTGATAATTTGATTGTTATCTTTACAGATTCCGAGAACCTTGAAAAAGTTTAGAACATTGTCTTACTTTTCGGTGACGTGCAGCCGACTTACTGCAGTGATTAGAACAAGGTGGGTTGTGATTGGTGTTTCTGGGGAATGTTCTATTCCGTTCAAATCTAATAAAGTTTGTTAAAAACCCAACTATAATGGCTTGATGTGATCTTTTGTGAGAAAGACGATTAAAGTAATAATAGGCTTGTTTTGTGAATACTTGTCAAGGTTCAAATTAAAGCAATATCCTGTTTTTTTCTCTGAACTATAAATTTATATGTCGAAATTCAGATAAGCCGAGGCTGTCAGTGACATGATCCCACCACAACGCATGCATGTAAACAGGGTTCCGCAGTCATTTTTTTGGGCGCCGGAGATAGCTGGTAGTATCTAGTATCTGTAGACCAATATTCTATAGTTGGGCAGTTGTAATGCCAATTGAAAAATATTGGTACATTTTAACAATATTTTACCATGCTAAGCCAAACCCTATTCTCACACAAGTCCTCCCTCTATCGATGCTTAACCCTAACCTACCCCCCAACTGATGTCTAACCCTAACCAACCCCTTTGCCATAAAATCTGCAATATTTAGTTAACACTAAACAATGCACACTATTCTCACACAAGCCCTCCCTCTATTGATTATTTACTGATTCCCCAACCAATGCCTATCCCCCCTCCCCCCTACGCCTAACCATTTCCCTGCCGCAATCCTCACCATTGGCTTTGCTGCTAAATATGCCCTCCACTATGTAATGGCCCCAGGCCGCAATCCCAATATTTTTATTGAGCATTGCAATGAACATTGCTCTTAAAATTGCGGTCTATCCGGTGCTTATTTTACCATATTTCCACTAGCACCCAAATTACCTGTTTCCCACCACAACACCCAGCTGCATCAGTTGGCTGGAAGGATTACTTCAGTTGATCAAAGTAACTCCAAGAAGACAGATGCAGGAGACAGCAATTCTTCAATCAACAAAGACGAAGGGTGCAAACAAGATGACAAGACACTAACTTCAATCAAACATACCCAAAACTTTTGATCATGTGATCGTATGGGTTAAGCAGGGGTCCCCAACCCCCGGGCCGCGGCCCACTGGTGGGCCGCAGGCTGCTCTGAGCTGGGCCCTGCTGTCTGCCATCACAGTGCAGAGAGAAGTGTCACTGAAGTTTGCAGGAAGCTATAGAGAAGAGCCATCTGCAGCCATTGTTACTGCTGCCACCTAGTGTCTGTTATTTGTAATGCAGCATGCTTTCTGTCTGTCCAGACACCAGGTGGCAGCAGTGAGGATCACTGGGACGCTCTGGTCTCTTGCCAGCCACAGAGTTCAGTCTGCATGATGATGGAAGCTTAGTGTGGGAAGAATAATGGAAGGGTAAAAGCAAGTGTGGGAAGGAGGGAAGTGTGAAGTGGGTGTAGAGAGGAGGAATGGGTGAAATGGGTGTGGGGAGGAGGGTAAAGGGGCTGTGAGGTTAAGGGAAGGGTAAAAGTGAGGGGAGGCAGATGAGAGTAGGAAATGACTGCCAGTAGATAAGGAAGCCCAGGCAGTACCACCCTTCACACCACCTTACACACCAAATGTACTTTCCCAAAGTGCTGAGGGTGATGAAGATAGTGGTTAGGTAGGGCTGGTGTTCCCACAACTTCTTTATGTAATGACCCTACCTGTAGAACCAGCCCGCACACCCCCATCCCCCGCATCTGTCCGGTCCTTGGAAAAATTACCTGATGCTGAAGCGGTCCTTGGGTCAAAAAAGGTTGGGGACCACTGGGTTAAAGGATAAAGTTTATTTTTATTATACCTGATAACCCCATCTCCCAGGCAAAATGCTAATCTTGATATTGGTTAGCGATTTTTGGGGGGAAATCTGAATAGATAAGATAGATCCTGGTTTAAATGGGTAGGTATTGAGTCAAATCATTCAATAACCGATAAAATTATAAATTGTATTACAACATAATAAAAACACACAATAACACTCTTGTTTTTTACAGATCATTACAACACATATATAATTTTACAGATTCTGCAACAGTAACAAAATCATCCAATATGGGTGACTTCACAATTGAAAAAAAGTCCCTATATCACCGCCTAGACCAGTGGTTCCCAACCTTTTTGGAGTCGTGACACATCAAACCAAACGTTCAGATCTTCGTGACATGTAGACTAAATGCATGTAATGAGAGACAGCGTTTCCCCACTAAATGCACATAAGAGACAGCGTTTCACCAGTAAATGCAGGTAATGACAGACAGCCTTTCACCAGTAAATGCACGTAATGAGAGACAGTGTTTCCCCAGTAAATGCACATAAGAGACAGCTTTTCACCAGTAAATGCACATACTAAGAGACAGCTTTTCACCAGTAAATGCACATAATAAGAGACCTCTTTTCACCAGTAATGAACATAAGAGACCTCTTTTCACCAGTAAATGCACATAAGAGACAGCTTATCACCGGTAAATGTACTTAAGAGACAGCTTTTCACCAGTAAATGCACATAATGACAAACAGCTAGTTGTCCCCAGTATATGTAGCCAGGGATATATGTGCCCAGTATATGTAGCAAGAGGTATATGTCCCCAGTATATGTAGGCAGGTGTATATGTGGCCAGTATATGTAGGCAGGTGTATATGTGCCCAGTATGTGTAGTCAGGGGTATATGTGCCCAGTATATGTAGCCAGAGGCATATGTGCCCAGTATATGTAGCCAGGGGTATATGTGCCCAGTATATGTAGCCAGGTGTATATGTGCCCAGTATATGTAGCCAGGGGTATATGTGCCCAGTATATGTAGCCAGGTGTATATATGCCCAGTGTATGTAGCCAGGGGTATATGTGCACAGTATATGTAGCTAGGGGTATATGTGCCCAGTATATGTAGCCAGGGGTATATGTCCCCAGTATATGTAGCCAGGGGTATATGTGCCCAGTATATGTAGTCAGGTGTATATGTCCCCAGTATATGTAGCCAGGGGTATATGTGCCCAGTAAATGTAGTCAGGTGTATATATGCCCAGTATATGTAGTCAGGTGTATATATGCCCAGTATATGTAGCCAGGTGTATATGTGCCCAGTATATGTAGCCAGGGGTATATGTCCCCAGTATATGTAGCCAGGAGTATATGTGCCCAGTATATGTAGTCAGGTGTATATATGCCCAGTATATGTAGCCAGGTGCCCCCCCTCCCTCCCCAGGAGGAGAGAGCGAGGGAAGGAGAGCGGCACCTCAGGGTGCTCTCCCTCCCTCGCTCTCTCCTCCGGAACGAAGTGCGGTGGCTGGCAGAGGGGCGGAACTTACCTTCCGTGTTCTCCGTCTGGTCTCGTCGCAGGCGCGGGATGATTTGCCACTACTCTGGTCTGATCCAGACCAGAGCAGCGGCTGCGGCACCAGAACTTCCGGCGCTTGGAGCGACATGGAAGGTAAGTCCTGCCCGCTGCAAACGCCTGACTGCAGTTAGCTCCGGAGGAGAGAGCGAGGGAGGGAGAGCACGCTAAGGTGAGAGAAGGGGGGGAGATGGCCCCCTTCTCCGCCGCTGCCCACAGCTCTCCCTCCACTGCGCTGCTTTCCTTCGAGAGCACTGCGACACATACCCGAAGCTGGGAACCACTGGCCTAGACCTTACAAGGTCTACCAGATACACTTTTAAAGTGGAATATAACCCAGAATTTCTTCTTTGCTCTAAAAGATTATTTACAGCAGATAATATACTAACACAATGTTTTTGTTTTTTTTAGTAAAACAGCATTTAAAGGATTACATCACAGGACTGACTTTTTCATCTGCAGGGGCTGCAGCATCCAAACTGGTGATAAGCTTATCTTCTGTATACATTCTTTACTTGAAACAATTAGGTAAACATTCTCTGGCTGTGCAGAAACTTATGCTAATGAGTCCTGGAGTAAAACACAGGTCAGAAATCACTGATGGCTGCATTTAAAACAGAATTACAACAGTTATGAATAAAATGCACAAGCAGCTTTTAAAGTAAATCAACTGAACTTTGGGAAGTTATAATTTATAAATAAATTATAATACTTATGCACAAAAGCACATCTGATAATTGTAAGGGTTATAAAAAGTAGGAAAAGACATTTTTGTTGAATATTTTGTCAGAGTTTTAAACGGCTTTAAGGGACATTGCATGTCCGTATTCATCCTATATCATGCTTGAATACTATTGAATGCCTGCCGAGACAAACTTCAATAAACATGTCAAGATTCTTCAAGCCAGCTCAAATAAGACTTTTAGCAAAAACCTTAGAGGTGTCATTCTGCAATCAAAATAAAATCAAAATATCAAAATAATCAAGATGGAGAAGCAGGAGTAGAGCCCCAGATACTTCGCGTACATCAAAAAAGGGCGTCGGGAAAAAAGGGCGCGTGGTGTAAACGATAAACAGTATTATCGTTTATAGAAATATTGTGTAGAATTTCGTTTACAAATAGTGTTTTAAGAATTTATAAATCACTAAATAATGTGTATGAGATCGGCAATTCTTAAAACGTTAATCTTCCCTGTTTGTAAACTGAAACTTATATTTACGTTTGTTAAAAACCCTCCCTGTACCTATCCCTAACCCCTAAACCCCCTGTTGGTGCCTAAACCTAAGACCCCCCTATTGGTGCCTAAACCTAAGACCCCCCTATTGGTGCCTAAACCTAAGACCCCCCTGTTGGTGCCTAAACCTAAGACCCCCCAGTTGGTGCCTAAACCTAAGACCCCCCTGTTGGTGCCTAAACCTAAGACCCCCCTGTTGGTGCCTAAACCTAAGACCCCCCAGTTGGTGCCTAAACCTAAGACCCCTGTGTTGGTGCTTAAACCTAAGACCCCCCTGGTGGTGTCTAAACCTAAGACCCCCCTGTTGGTACCTAAACCTAAGACCCCCCAGTTGGTGCCTAAACCTAAGACAGGGGTGGTGCCTAAACCTAAGACCCCCTATGGATAATAATGTTTTACAGACAATAATAAATAAAAAATGTAAATAAAAAAATGTCAATAATTTTTTTGGGTGGATAATAATGTTTTAGAAATGTTTTAGAAATAGTGATTTAGTATCTTTATAAACGTTATTCGTCACGGGCTCATTTTGTAAAGTTAAATCATCACAAACATAGTTATAAATCCTTAAAAATCTCCGGGCGCCGTTTGTTAAAACGTTAATAATCTCCAGCACCTTTTTTTCCCTGTTCGGCGCCCATTAAATGATATTTATAATGGAAGTGAATGGGGCGCCCTTTTTGTCCACTTGTCTCATGCGCCCAAATCTCCTGCTTCCGATACTTCTATGAGCTTCCAGAAGAAATAAATTGTTACCTTGTGATTTATCAACTGCAATTTTACACTACTAGTAACGGGTAATGGGTCGGCTAGAAGACCCCTGTACTTATTAGATAGGCATGGGTACTTATTTGATTGCTTTGTTAGAAGGATCAAATAACACCTCCTCCCCTCAGTGCCAGACATGCCACTGGACTAGGAGATGTCTAAAGAGCTCCTGTGCCCACCACTTGAGGGCATTGTGCATTGTGAAAGGGGGAGTCGTATGGCCTCCCTTACAAATGACATAACACTGCTGACAGGCATAAGCATGCTGATAACTAGAGTTGAGATGGGCCCTACCGTCTCTCCTGGTCCCTAGTGGTGGGGTAAGGAGGATAGTGGAACTTTGGTAAGAAAAATCTATGCTTTTCTTTTATTTAGAGTAAAAAAAAAAAAAAAAAAAAAAAATAAAAAAGCTGGAAAATATTTATTTTTACATAGCAATCACACAGCTCGGCTACACGTTATCAGTGGAAATTTGCTAGCCATAAACTTATCCATTTGATTTACCAAAAATCTATTGCCCCAGCATGTGCGATCCATCAAATTGAATTTTGAGCTGAAAGTATCTGATGCCCAGTTGCCCACACTCAAAAGTCAGTATAAGAAACTGTAATTCACTGTTAGTTCAGTTTAGTAGTAGATACATCTCGTTATAGTTTGGAATTGGTTAAACAATAAAAATAAAAATAAAGGGTTAAGTTGGTCATTGGCATTTGTGATTAAAGAGAAATTTCAGCCTAAACAAACATACATAAGTTACATTAGCATACTTAAGTTACATTAGCTATGTTAATTAAAATAGATAGGTAATATAGTCTCTTACCCACCCTGTTTTAAAAGAACAGGCAAATGTTTGATTTCATGAGGGCAGCCATCTTTTTGGTTGAAAGGAGGTGACAGGGAGCATGAGACACAGTTCCAACTGTCCTGTGCGCTGATCATCCCTCCCAGTTGCTAGGCAACGTGAATAACAACATAGGAAATCCCATCATGCTTTGCACAGCATCAGGGGAAAAATGCCCGGGCAGTTTTCTTTGATGGGGCAGAGCTTAGCTTTTGTGCAGCTAAAAATAAGGCTTATGTAAGAAAAACAAAGTTCTGATGCTGTGAAACTGTTAAAGTAGATTTTTAGTCTGGAGGTTCACTTTAAAGTTAAAGTGGTTCTCTGTATAATAGATTGCCCAGCACATGGTGAACTTGAACTCCTAGGAGTTTATTTTTTGAATAATGTAAATTATTGGCCTGATCTCTATACTTATTTGTAAAACAAATAGTGTCCACTAGGTGGCAGAAAGAGACAGTCATGAAAGAGTACCAAGGCTCTAGTACCTAGAATTGGATCGTCCATCTCAACACAATTTTTACGGTGATTTTTTTGCAAAGGGAATCATAGTTTAACTATTATTAGATAAACAATGTTTAACTAATGCTGGATCTATGGAACTTGTAGCCTCTGCAAAATCAGCCTGTTTCCCCAGGCACTGTCATGGCATATGTGAGTCAGGCGGAGCAGGATCATCCACCAGGCAACCTAGGCAAGTACTTGGGGTCTAGTGGGTGTCAAGGAGCCAAATCTACTAGGGCCCTATTACATCTGAATCCATTTCTCGAGTCAGTCTATGAGGTCTCGTCACAGCCATCCTGACAGGTTCCCTTTATACAAGTGACAGGAGGATCCTTCTAACCGGAAACTTTCTTGACAAACTTCTTAGAGCAACTTTCTGGCATTATCTATGCGGTGAATGATGGGCCTGTTTTACACACACATGTTATTTTTTTGTGTGCTTATAAATGAGCTAGCTGTGTCGTGCTGCTGAACATGCAGAGCGATATGTGTTTATTGTTCCAAAGAGACAGATCTACTATATATAAAGTTAAGTCATCAGAGAAGAGGCCGAGAATCTAAACCTAGCCTGATCTTGTAATGGAAAGTGAAATTCAAATTACTTTTCTCCTTTCGCCTGTTCAGAACAGCTCTATGTAAATTGTGTGACCTTGCAAATTTCATATCAATTATTTATTTAACCCTTTAGCAGTTAATTTATTTTAGCCCTTTTTTTATTTCTTATTTGTTACATTTCCTTGCTACTAATTAGTACTGTTGTAATGTGCATTTATAGACATGGGTCACTAGGGGGCAGTGTGAGACAATAACAGATGACTTCTGCTTTCAGTTTCTATATTTTCTGCTAGCAGAGAGACATCAAAGCATTCCAAGAATTTACAGCACAATGCGTTCTGCTGGCTGAGGTCAAAAGCAGGGCACTTATCTCAAACAAGATAATTCCTTTGAAGCTGCTAATGAGCTAACGGCCCTTTTTCACTGTCTCACATGCTATTTGAGTACGGCTGTGGACATGCATTTTTAATGCAAAAAAGTTAAAAACCCAAGGGTTTTTATGTGTGTTTTGAATGTGGATTTTTGCATCCCATTCTTAATCTCCATAGCAATATAACATCACTGTGACTTCACAGGAAACAGGAAGAAGCATGGAAAACGGATGCAAACATTCGCAATAAAAATGTGAAACTTCGTATTCGCATATTGACTTTCATTGCATGCAATTTGCATGAGGAGCAATGCGTGGAGTGAAAATCTGCAGCAAGCAGTCCGTTTCATTAACCGTATTGTAAGGGATTGAAAAACAAAAAATGCATTCAATGGAAACTACTCCACTGAAATAGTACTGGTGTCAGTGCTAATGTGAATTTTCACAATGCAAATTTGCACTCAGTGGAGAAACTCGAACAAATAGGAATATCATGCAAAGTCCATTTATTTCAGCAATTCAACTTAAAAGGTGAAACTAATATATGAAATAGACTCATTACAAGCAAAGTGAGATATTTCAAGCCTTTATTTGTTATCATTTTGATCAGGGACGGATTTGTACTCTTTACCACTATCACCAGCCTCCCCTTCAGTATAGGTATCCAGATGACCCCTCTACCCTTCCCTCCAGTATAGGTAACCTGATGACCCCCCCAGTATAGGTAGCCAGATGACTCCTCCCCACTTTCCCTCCAGTATAGGTAGCCAGATGACCCCTCCCCTTCCCTCTAGTATAGTTAACCTGATGACCCGTTCCCCCCAGTATAGGTAGCCAGATGACCCCTCCCCACTTTCCCTCCAGTATAGGTAGCCAGATGATTACCTTAATCCCTCCTTTTCCCACTCCCCCCCTTTCAGTATAGGTAGCCAGCTCGCCTTCACAGCAGTCATCAGTGTCACTCAGCTGGCAGCAGAGTAACCCAGTCAGGCGCTCGCCTGATCTCCCTGCATTGCAGCATTTGCAAGCTTGCAAATGCTGCACCAATTTAGACTGCTGCTTTGGTGCCCTTGCTCCTGTGGTGCCCTAGGCTATGGCCTAGGTGGCCTTGGCCTAAATCCAGCCCTGATATTGATGATTATGGCTTGCAGCTTATGAGAACCTCAAAATCAAAATCTCAGAACATTAGAATATTGTGAAAAGGTTCAATATTTTAGGCTCAAAGTTTCAGAATCTGACAGCTAATGAATCCCAAACACCTGCAAAGGCTTCCTATTTCATGTATTAGTTTTGTCTTTTAAGTTGAATTTACTGAAAAAAATGGATTTTTGCACGATATTCTAATTTTTCCGAGTTTTACCTGTATTTAGACCTCATTACTTTATTTCGGAAGATTGCTGCATCGTGTTATATTCATCTCAACAAGTAACACCTAATTCCCCAGAATGATAAAGTGAAAATATGACAAGCTATTTTTTTTCTCAGATTCAAGAACTGAAATATCACTGTGACATTTAAACCTGTCGATCAGTAATTAGCTTCAGTGTCTATGATAGCATTTATGGGCTGGTACACTGAGTTTAACACATCCGAAACTGTGGATTTTCTATTATACTTTTCTGCAGAGCTTCTCAAACTTTGTTAGGTTGTATGAATACTGTCAGTAAATTAGTTACATAGTTACAGTTATTTTGGTTGAAAAAAGACATACGTCTATCGAGTTCAACCAGAGAATTGTTCTCTTCTGGGCCCTTAATTAAAATGATATTAGCACATTTAATAGGTAAAATGTCTTTTACGCCACCAACAGGCAAGTAAACACTCAGAAAATTGTTAACACATTTTTTCACTTTTTTTCACACTGAACAGTGTTGCTTGCAAATTTTCGGCAAAATCATTTTCACATCGAAAATCCTATTTTCGATTTGAGAAAATTTTCGCAAAAATGTGCTTGTACTTTCAATATTTTTGCTGTGAAGAATCAAGAGTTTTGCAGGTAAAAAAACTGTGCCTATTTTTGTGCGAAAATTGGGGTTTTACCGCAAACAATTACAAAACTTATCTATGGTGGAATTTTCACTCAAAAATCAAATTTAACATTATTTTTGTGAAAATGAATGCGAAAAGAATATTGGCATTTTTTGCTCATCACTTGTGCTAAAAAGTTATTTGAAAGAGAAGAAGGATTATCTCCTAGGAGAGAATTTAGGAGAATAATTGAAATGAACAAGGGTCCTTGGCCCACACATACAACTATTTTTTTCTCATGAGTTTTCTCCCAGGAGATAATTTTTCATCTTCTATTTAGAAAAACTTTTCAGCACTTTGCATTTAAAAAAGTACCAAAAAGTATGTGAAAATGTAACTCAAAAATTATTCGGAGTATATTCTTTTTTGCTGGTGGTTTAAGGGCTAGAACCCACTAGAATGATTTTTTGAGCGTTTAGGGAGTGATTCAAAATGCTAGTGATTTCCAGCTCAGCTAATGTTATTGCATAGGCCAAATCGCACTGGAGCGATTGCAATTACCAAAATCGCAAACGCAGGACATGCAGCATTTTTAGCGTTAGCGTTTCTGCAATGTAAAATATATAAACGCTGGCATAATCGCTCGTCAACACCTACACAGAGCGGTTTTGCTAGCATTTTTAAATCACTGTAAAAAAATGAAATTTAATTAAAAGGACCAATTAGAATTAAAACCGCTAGTCGCTAATCGCTACACAGTCGCTTGCAAAACGCTTACACTTTTTAAAGTCAATACCAAAATTGGAAGAAAATGCTCATGAAATCGCTTACAAAATGCTCATTAAAAACGCTAGTGATTGCGATTACCGATAACGATTTGTAGTGGGTTCCGGGTCTCAAAGGCATTTTATTGTCATGGGCCCATATGCTACTTTTTTCACCTACATTTTCTCCTAGATCATTTTTAATCTTCTGTTTAAAATTTCTTCTCCGCAATTTGCAATTGAAAAATATCAAAAGTAGCTGGAAAAGTAATATCAAAAGTATTAATTGGCCCATATGCAATTCACTATTTCACCTAAGTTTTCTCTTAGGAGATCATTTGTCAACTTCTTTTTAAAATAACCTTTCAGCACTTTGTAAATGAAAAAGTACTGAAAATGTAGATGAAAAAGTACTTTCAAAATTATTTTGAGGATTTTCTTGCTTGCTGGTGGATTAAAATGGATTTTATCGGCAAGGTGTGAAAATATCACCTAGGAGAAAACTCAAGAGAAAAAGTGAATTGCATATGGGCCCATTGTATCTTCTTGCTTCCTGGGCCCACATGCAATTCACTTGTTCTCTTGAGTTTTCTCCTAGGAGATAATTTTTCATCTTATATTTAAAATAATTTTTCAGCACTTTGCAATTGTAAAAGTACCACAAAGTCATTGAAAAAGTATTATCAACATTATTCTATTTTTTTTTTGTATTTTGGTGGCTTAAAAACCATTTTATTGACAGGGGGCCTTATGAAATTCATTTTTTCACCGAGTTTTCTCCTAGGTAATAATCTTACAACTTGTAAATAACATGCATTTTAAACCCCCAGCAAGCAAACTAATACTAAAAATAATTTTGGCTGTACTTTTTCACCTACTTTTTTGTACTATTTCCAATTGTAAATTGCTAAAAATGTATTTTATAATTGAAGATGAAAAATTATCTCCTCTGAGAAAACATAGGTGAAAAAGTAAATTGCAGATGGGCCCAGGTTTCTCCGGAGGTAGTCAGCTGAGTCAAGTCTAGGCTCAGGTTGGCCCACTCAAGCACATGCACAGAGATCGATGTACAGAGATTGGTGATTTATCTGCTTTGTCCTGTTTGCAGCTGCATCTTTGACCCATTTAAGATTTAAAATTTCTTTAGGATGAGTTTTAACTGTGCAATTATTCGTACTTTGCTCATTTTTTTTATTGCCCATGACAAGTCTCCCAGGCAATCACTGCTTCTGAAAAAGATAGCTTCACAGCATTAGCCACCTTGGCCGCGGTGGATTGCTCAGCCCCTGGAGGGTCTTTTTGCATCAAATTTTCGGAGGGAGTGTAGCTAGCACTTGGCTACCTACATCACCCCTCCGATCGCTGCTGGCCCGCTCTGATCCCCCCGATTGCCACTGTTTTTGCTTAACCCCCCGGAGCCCGCGCCGGCGCAGCCTCTCCATAGCCTCCAGGGGTCACTATGGCCATGACGTCATGTCCGATCGTCGCCATAGCAATGCCTAAAGCTATGGCAGAAGTCTCGGCCATCACGGGATCTCGACCAGGTAAATCTCGCCGGCGGCAAGCGGAGGGGGGTACACAGTGCCGGGGGACTTAGGGGCAGAGTGCAGCTAGCCTAGTGCTAGCTACACTAAAAAATAACCTTTTTTTAAAAAGCCACTCATGGCCGCAATAATTATAACGCCAGAGTGGTTAAGGGATACCTGAGGTGACATGTGACATGATGAGATAGACATGTGTATGTACAGTGCCTAGCACACAACTAACTACAGTATGCTGTGTTCCTTTTTTTTCTTTCTATGGCTGAAAGAGTTAAATATCAGGTATGTAAGTGGCTGAACACTAATCACAAAACCTGATTACACAGTACAAATAAACAATTTTTTGCCTCGTGGATAGATCAATTTAAAACGTAGCTTTTAATAACTTACATTTATAAAAAATAAAACAATGTAGGGTAGACTGACTGTCAATTATTAAATCTCCTTACTAATAAACTCGAGGTGTCTAGTAAGCATTATTGAAGTAAATCACTACCTCTGAGTTCATTACAGTATATAATCAATTACATATAACCCCCACCAGAACAAAAACCCGACATGTTTCACTTCCTTGCGGAAGCTTTTTCAAGAGAACAAAAGTGAAGTGCAATAGTGTATAGTGCTAGGGTACAAATAACATTGAAACAAACAAATAAACAGATAGTCAAAGGGCCTGATTCACAAAGCGGTGCTAACAGTTAGCACGCTGGTGAAAAGCCCTTTATCATGCCTAAACTCAGTTTAGGCATGATAAGTTTAGGTGTGATAAGTTTAGGTGTGATAAGTTTAGGCATGTTAAGTTTAGGTGTGATAAGTTTAGGCATGATAAGTTTAAGCACCAACTGGGTTAGCACCGCAGTGCACAGCTGATCAAAAGTTTTGCTCTAGCAAAGTCTGGTGCACTTCGCATAGAGTTTAATGGCGCTGCTTTGCGTGCGGGACTTTGCACGCTATCTACACTTATCTAAACTTAGCATGCCTAAACTTATCACACCTAAACTTATCACACCTAAACTTATCACACCTAAACTTATCACGCCTAAACTGGCTTTTCACCAGCGTGGTGCAATGATTATCACGACTAAAGGGCCATATCCTATTCAAGGTGATAAGTAGCTTGCAGATGCGAGCTACTTATCACCTTGCCATCGCGCGAGGATTACCGGCAAATCCTATTGCCCATATCCTTCGCGTGATGGCCGATCGTTAGGGAGCATTACTCAGGCGAAAGCCTGAGCGATGCTCCCTTTTACCGAGCGATGGGGAGTGAGGTTTACGCTGTGGTGCTGTCCATCAGCACCACGGCCTCACTCCCCACACATGCGCACTCGCCCGCCGAACATCGCCGACATCTTCCGCCGCAGCATCTGGGGGTCTCCTTTAATAAGGAGACCCCCAGAGCTCCCCGTCGGGTCGCTGCACAGTTTAGAAGCCCCCGCGCAGCTCTGCAAAGGCTCCCCGTCATACGTACCGCCGCCGATCACCCGCCGCCTCTCGCCGCAAAATCCGTCACGTAATTACAGTGTATCTAACACTGTAATTACTGTCCGCATAGAAGGAGCCCGGGCAAAGCATCTTTGAATCTGCAGCCGGGCTCCCCATTGGTCTGCTGTCTGAATACACTGTAATTACGTGACGGATTTTGCGGCGAGAGGCGGTGGGTGATCGGCGGCGGTACGTATGACGGGGAGCCTTTGCAGAGCTGCGCGGGGGCTTCTAAACTGTGCGGCGACCCGACGGGGAGCTCTGGGGGTCTCCTTATTAAAGGAGACCCCAGATGCTGCGGCGACGACGTGCGTTAGCTAGTTTAGACCTGCTTTTTGCAGGTCTAAGCTAACGCTCATGTCTGCAGGAAACAAAGCAAGCGCTCACCAATATGGGCCGCATCTGAATGACTCACCACCTCATATGCACCGCTTAAATAGCTCAAATACACACTCAGCAATCAGACAGATGCAAAACATATGCAAAACTAAACTAAATACTTACCATGCAAAACAGGATAGCACAATGGGTGCTGCTAGCCTGGTAGTTACAGAACTGTCAGGGCCGGATTTACCATAAGGCACTGTAGGCACGTGCCTACAGGCGCCTGATTGGGCAAGGGCGGGTCTTAATAAGGTCCCCTTCTTTATTTTAAACCTTAGAAGTCATCGTCCATGAAAGCGCCGCTCGCCCCGCCCACTCGCGTCATGATCTGGCAGCCGCAGCTGCAACTACAGTGAAGGGGCGGGCGGCTAGTCAAACACGCAGTCAGTGCGTCCTGCTCTCCCCGCCCACTAGCCGCCTATTCCTGCGTGCATACACATCGGGGGAGGCGGGCGCTTGTTACTCTCTGCTGCCGCTGCCCACTGGGCTGCTTGGGACTCCACTCCTGGCTGGGAGAGAACACGTGGGCAGACACCCGGCAAGGCAGGCTTCGCTTTTCAGGCATACAGTGAACTTAGCCTGCCTGCGCCCAGAATGAGGAGGAATCGGGGGAAGCGGAGGTGGGCAAAAAGCTCTGCCCCCACCTCTCCTGTCCTGTGCACAAAAGCAGCCAACCAGCATGTGTATTCATGTGACAGGCAGGCAGGGAGGGAGGCGTAGGAAACAGCCCTGTAGGAGATAGCTCTGCCATGCATGCACTGCAGCTCCGCCCCCTGTGTGTATACTATTGGGGCTTAAGTTGAGGCTGTCTGCGCACGTGTGACATGGTGCCCTGGAGGAGAGGGGACACACTAGCTGGACCCTACAGATACACAGACAAAATGAATGCAGCCAGTCTGCTGGCAATGGAGTAAGTGATTGTGTGTTTTGTGTGTGTGTGTATATTGTGGCCAGCCAGAGTGCAGGCATTAGCTCAGCAGCATCTTCCTGTGAGCCGAAAAAGGCTTGCCCCTATAGGCTGGCAGCCGGCTGATCAACTCTGCCTTGCCCCTCCCCCCCTTTCAATAAACTAAATTGGTGCAGGAATGGAGGAACAGGTCCAGTGGCAGCATTGTGTTCAGGTGAGGGGACACAGAGAAAACAGATGCAGCCAGTCTCTGCTGACATTGGTGAGAGTGTGTGTGTGTACACCCTATGAGCTGTGTGTGATTGTGTACTGTGAGTTATATATGTATGTGTGTACTGTGCGTGCATTGTAAGCTGTGCGTGTGTGTGTGTATACTGTGAGCTCTGTCTGTGTGCGTGCGTGTGTACTGGGAGCTTTGTCTCCCTGTGTGCACTGTGAGGTGTGTGTGTGTTTGCGTGCGTGTGTGTAAGGTGTTTTTTTTTTGTTTTGTTTTTTTAAAGTGTTATTGAGAGCATAAATGCTGCACCATTTTATACTTAGTTGGGGCTTCCTTTAGTCCCATGTAGGCCTTGCGCTTCTTCGCCGCATCACCAGTCACTCCGTTGTCACCTCCGGTAAATTGGCCAGTTGCGCTTCGCTACACATGCGCAACCCTACTGTGTACACATCCCTGTCACACTCCTGTGGCTGGGAGTGTTCTGTGCCTGGGGAGGGCACACGTGCAGAGGTGACTAGGGGACAAAAGAGCGGCCCTGAGGATAGGGAGCCCATGACCTCGCAAGTTTGCTTTAAACAAGCATGCTTTATTGTGTGGGGGAAGGGGGGGCTAATGGAATGGCTATTGCCCAGGCTGCAGTTTGCCTGGGGGGATGGTATTAATACCTAGGCCAGGGGCTGTTTCGGCGAAGTGACCTGGGAAGGGTGGTTCTTGTCTAGGCTTTAAAGGAGTCATCTGGCAAAAAATATGGGTCTACCGCTCTACTTACCCAGGGGCTTCCTCCAGCCCCTTGCAGATGACACGTCCCACACCACAGCTCCACGCTCAATTTTCAGCCCGGGGTCCTTGCCGGTGCTGAGGGCGACATCGAGGTTGTCTCTACTGTGTCTTCGCCACTGTTAATCAAGCCCACGTTGTCCTCTGTGTAATGTGCAGGTGCAGAACTACTGTGCCTGCGCACTACACCACGGACAACGTGGACTTGATTGACAGCGGTGCAGGCGCACTAGAGAAGGTAGCCGTCTTCCCCCGCGGGGTCCCCGGGCCAAAAACTGAGCGCAGAGCTGCAGTGTGGGACGTGTCTTCTGCAAGGGGCTGGAGGAAGCCCCGGGTAAGTAGAGCGGGGGACCCATATTTTTACCTGATGACTCAATTAACCACTTGAGGACTCAGGACTCAGCCTTTACCCCCCCCCCCCCCCCCTTAAGGACCAGCGCTGTTTTTTATGATCTGTGCTGGGTGGGCTCTGCAGCCCCCAGCCCAGATCAGGTTGCAGGCAGATCGCCCCCCTTTTATCCCCCCTATGGGGATGATGTGCAGGGGGGGTCTGATCGCTCCTGCCTGCCTGAATGTTGCGGGGGGGGCACCTCAAAGGCCCCCGCCTCCGTGGCAAAATTCCCCCCTCCCTCTCCTACCTTTCACTCCTGGTGATCGGGGCTGCACAGGACGCTATCCATCCTGTGCAGCCTGTGACAGGCTGTCCTCTGTCACATGGCGGCGATCCCCGGCCGCTGATGGGCCGGGGATCGCCGATCTGCCTTATGGCGCTGCTGTAGCAGCAGCGGCGTTCAATGTAAACAAAGGAGACAAACGTCTCCTGCGTTTACATTGAGTCTGCGAGCCGCGATCAGGCTATTCACGGAGACCCGCTCCGTAATCTAACAGGAAACGGCCGCTCGCGCGAGCGGCCTTTCCTGATTAATTGGGGAGGCACCTGGCGACGCAGATGTGCGTCGCTGGTCCTCCAGCTACCACTTTGTCGCCGCACGGTATGAGTGTGCGGTCGGCAAGTGGTTAAGGGGGCTTTATAAAGGTGTGCACAAAAGACTCTAACCTGTCATGTGCATGAGTTTACAGGCAGACTCTGGCCAGTCCCTGTGCACCTTTTGCTCTATCCCTGCCGTGTGCCCTCCCCAGCTTTATTAAAGTCTGTGTATTTGCTGCTGTATGAGTAACGCTCTTATACACAAATGCAGGTGACACAGGCTTCAATAAAGTTGGAGAGGGCACACACAGCAGAGACTGAGCAAGAGATGCACGGGGGCAGGCTGGCCAGCGTGTGCCTATATACTTGCCTTTGTGACAGGCAACTGGGACAGTCCTTTGTGCAGCACTCTGTACTTTATAAAAGGGTTTGTTGCCTAGGCCTCAATTTATCACTGCTTGTCATCTGTTACCTGCTACCTTCCAAACTAGGGATGATCAATGAGATGCAAATAGTTCAGAGTTTATGCATGATTATGTAAATTTATGCAGTTTGAAAAGGGACCAGTCAATTTAAACCTGGGTGGGACTTGGTCCATTTTTCAAGCTGCATAAATTTGGGGTGTGGCCATTGCTGAGAGGCGGAGTTTAGGGCACCAGAACTTCTGTGCCTACAGGCTCCTGAGCTGTAAATCCGGCCCTGAGAACTGTGGATACAAAATATAGGTAAAAGGCTGCGCATCCCTGACCCAATACTGTACAATTGAATGGTTAATCGCTGTGGCGCACACCGCCCCCCCCTGGACTAAAATGTACGCCCGCATCCAAACAATGCAATACTGGTCTATGGAGAAATTTTAGCTTCCATCATAGTTTTGCATGCAAAAATATAGATATACTGGACATCTGCACCAACGTTGAGGTAAATCTCCAGAGCAGATGTCCTAACACTAAACTGACCTAAGTTAAAAGCAAATGTCTTTACCCTGGCAGCTGCTATGCTAAAATGTGTAACTTACATTCAATACAGACAGCAGGAAACAAAGCAAGCGCTCACCAATATGGGCCGCATCTGAATGACTCACCACCTCATATGCACCGCTTAAATAGCTCAAATACACACTCAGCAATCAGACAGATGCAAAACATATGCAAAACTAAACTAAATACTTACCATGCAAAACAGGATAGCACAATGGGTGCTGCTAGCCTGGTAGTTACCTGGTAGCCCCTGGACTAAAATGTACGTGGCGTTCCAAACAATGCAATACTGGTCTATGTCTGTATTGAATGTAAGTTACACATTTTAGCATAGCAGCTGCCAGGGTAAAGACATTTGCTTTTAACTTAGGTCAGTTTAGTGTTAGGACATCTGCTCTGGAGATTTACCTCAACGTTGGTGCAGATGTCCAGTATATCTATATTTTTGCATGCAAAACTATGATGGAAGCTAAAATTTCTCCATAGACCAGTATTGCATTGTTTGGATGCGGGCGTACATTTTAGTCCAGGGGGGGCGGTGTGCGCCACAGCGATTAACCATTCAATTGTACAGTATTGGGTCAGGGATGCGAAGCCTTTTACCTATATTTTGTAACGCTCATGTCTGCCGGGAAGCATCGCTTCCCGGAGACATGATAAGGGTAATTGGATATCGTAGTAAGAACTCGCTGGGCGATTATATCGCCCAAGCGAGTTCTTTTCTGCCTGGGGGGGTCTAAAGTTTAATTAGATTAGGCGATGCCCCCATTGCCTAAGTTAAGAACTCGCCAGTGCTTAGCGCTGGCGAGTTCAGCAATAGAATATGGCCCAAAGTCTCTAACTGGGTTAGCACCGCTTTGTGAATCGAGCACAAAGAGCGTGTACGCTCATGACAGCAGTCAGGCTGCAGGCAGTAGGTGTGCTGCATGCACCGTAACAATTGACAGTGGCCGCAATCAGTGCTCCAGGTCACAAGACTGCAGCAAAATGCTGCCATTCATCTCAATGCAGGCCGTGGTTGATCCCGGTAGTACATGACGTGCATGGACACCGGCACTAGTAGTCACCCATGTGAACCGGCCTTAAAAATTGTTAGCAGCAGATGGTAACACACCAGGAAACACATATCAGTAAAGTAGTTTTAGGGCCTTTTTCCTCTAGGCAATGCACACAAGTGCAATCAGGCTGTGATCGCATTACCTTCCATTTCCACTACCGTAATTACGCATCAATTGCGCTACAATCCGTCAGATATGAGATTGTGATTCATGAAAAAAAACAAAAACAAATCGCATCTGTATGTCTATTAAGCACTTCATTACCCTGGTAATTTTCACAGTTCAGCTCAGCTGTGATTACTTTGGCAATAACTTTATCAATAATTATCAGAACTAAATGATCTATATAGTTTTTTTTTTTTTTCAGAACACATAGGGCTTTTTGTGGCAGATATTTGTTGTTAGTAATTACCTTATTTTCTAAGCATTTTAAAAGGAAAATAAGGAAAAAAGTGAAAAATACACAATTTATCCACTTTTATATGTTATAGCTTTAATGTAAACAGTTCTATTGTACATTAAACCCACACATTGTATTGTCTATCTCTCCTGTTTATTTCAACAGTTCATTTGTTTTGCTAATGTATTAGATGTAACAATTAAGTAATCTATACAATCTGTTACTGTCTGCTCCTGGAATGTGTATTTTACACTTTTTTACTAATTAACTCTGCCATTGAATTCCCTAGGAGGAGGAGAGGGGTTTGCTGTCATTATTTTACAACTCTGTAGTGATGTTATCAGGTCAGAGATAAATAAGCAGTGTTATATAAGATTTTGTAGAAAGGAGAGTGCAGAGACTTATTTTTACGTCACAGGGACATCAAGTGGTTTATGTTTTGTATTTTTTCACTACAGAATAATAGCTCCCACATATGGATAACTCATTCCTGGTTTACAGATGGAGCTTGGAGAGACAGAATGACAAACAGCAGTGCGATTGTGTTGATCTCTAAGCACAGACTCCGTACATGTTTTGGATTATCGCAGCTGTGACGAGGAGTGCCATATGCAGCATGTCCTGGAGCAAGATGTGAGATGAGTGACAGAGAAAATTATTCCCATTAATTTAAGTGACAGACATAGCACCTTCATTTTGTGTCATCTGTTGTAACAATGATTTCTGTTCGTAATAATTGTTTGTATTATAGCATACTATTTTCCTGTAACAATTCCTTCAACACCGGGGAATAGTTTAGAAAAACATAACTCAGAAATAAGATGGGAAGAGATTCATATCATAGGACATTGCAGGCAGCATTTTTGGCTTTGCCCTGCACCACCTACAGGCTGTTGGATGTTACTACATCCTATGAATATCCACTAGGAGGCACAAGGCTTAGAGTGAACCGAGCACCTTTTTTATCATTCAGAACATTTCTATAGCACATGAAAAATGCATGCCGACAATCTGTTTCATTATTAAAATAAACTTTCATTTTATTTATTATTATTTTATTTATTTATTTATTTGTTGTATTTATAAAGCGTCAACATATTACGCAGCGCTGGACATTAATTTAGGTTACAGACAATATTTAGGGGTGACAAACAGCAATATGACAATACAGGAATACAAGAAAACCAGATCACACAGCACAGTATGAGTACAAGGTAATGCTTAGTCAGTCACTGGATGGGAGCATGGAGTTAGGCAAGTTAGGTTCACTCAAATGCATAGCATAGGTGCACAGTAATAGAGGTGCATGATCAGTTGGGACACAAAAGGAGTGAGGACCCTGCCCAAAGGCTTACAATCTAGAGGGAGAGGTAGGGACACGAGAGGTAGGGGACCAGAGTTCGGCTGTGGGTTTAGAGCAATTGTGAGGGGTGGTAGGCAAGAGTGAAAAGGTGAGTTTTGAGGGTCTTCTTGAAGGTGTTGAAGGAGGGGGCTGCCCTAATGGGTGGAGGTAGGGAGTTCCATAGTGTCGGAGCGGCTCTTGAGAAGTCTTGGAGGCGTGCATGGGACTGGGTGATGCGGGGGACGGTCAGGCGAAGTTCATTGGAGGAGCGGAGTGAGCGGCTTGGTGTGTATCTCTGAGTAAGATCAGAAATGTAGGTTGGACAGGTTTTGTGGATGGATTTGTAGGTCAGACACAATATCTTGAATCTGATTCTGGACTGGATAGGAAGCCAGTGGAGGGATTCACGGAGGGGAGCCGCCCTGGTGGAGCGATGGGAGGAGTGGATAATTCTGGCAGCCGCATTCATGATGGACTGCAGTGGGGCTATTCGGGTCTTAGGGAGTCCAGACAGAAGGGCATTGCAGTAGTCGAGGCGGGAAATTATGAGGGAATGGATGAGGAGTTTGGTGGTGGCAGGGGTCAGGAAAGGGCGAATCTTACAGATGTTACGAAGGTGGAAGTTGCAGGACTTTGTGAGGTTTTGGATGTGGGGAGTGAAGGAGAGTGCGGAGTCCAGGGTGACACCCAGACAGCGGGCTTGAGAGGTAGGGTGAATAGTAGTGTGGTTAACAGTGACCTGCACATCTGGGAGGTCCAGGGATGACCGGGGTGGGAAGATCATAAATTCCGTTTTGTCTAGATTTAGTTTTAGGAACCTAGCGGACATCCACGAGGAGATGGCAGATAGGCAGGAGGAGACCTTGTCCATGGTAGTGGTGGATATGTCAGGGGTGTGGAGATAGATTTGGGTGTCATCTGCATACAGATGATAGTTAAAACCCATGGAGGAGATAACCTTGCCAATGGAGGATGTGTATAGGGAGAACAGTAGGGGGCCAAGGACCGAGCCTTGGGGGACTCCCACTGAGAGGTGGTTGGGGGTGGACGAGGACTCATTGAAGGAGGTCGTGAAGGAGCAGTTGGAGAGGTAGGATGAAAGCCAGGTCAGGGCGAGATCGTGAATGCCCATGGATTGGAGGGACTGGAGGAGTAGGGGATGATCTACTGTATCAAAAGCTGCTGAAAGGTCAATGAGGAGGAGAATGGTGTATTTACCTTCAGCTTTAGCTAAGGCAAGGTCATTGACCACTTTGGTGAGAGCCGTTTCGGTTGAGTGGGCAGGCCGAAATCCAGATTGCAGTGGGTCTAGTAGTGAGTTGGCATTGAGGTACTGGGTCAGGCGTTTGTGAACCAGACGCTCAAGGAGTTTTGAGGCGAAGGGGAGGAGGGAGATCGGGCGGTAGTTGGAGGGTAGCGAGGGGTCGAGGGAGGGTTTCTTGAGCAGAGGCAGTACAGTGGCCTGCTTGAAGTCTGAGGGGAAGGTGCCTGTGGATAGGGAGAGGTTAAACATGGTAGTGAGGACTGGGGCCAGATCCGTGAAGTGAGGCTGAAGTAGATCAGAAGGGATAGGGTCAAGGGGGGAGGTAGTGGTATGGGAAGTCTGCAGTAGGTGGTTGACCTCCTCAGTGGTAGTAGGAGTGAAGGAGGTGAGGGGAGGATAGGGTGGAGAAGGAGTAGGTTGTGAGCAGGTGGGAGGTGAAGATTGAAGATTGGATATTTCCTGACGGATGGAGACTATTTTGTTGGTGAAGTGGGTGGCTAAATCTGTGGCAGAGAGGGAGGAAACAGAAGGTGGGGGGGTGGGTTTTAAGCAGGGAGTTGAAGGTGCTAAAAAGACGCCGGGGATTGGAAGCTTGTGCTCCGATGAGCTTGGTAAAGTATTCCTGCTTCGCATGAGCAAGGGCAGTGTGGAACTGCTGCAGGTTAGTCTTGTACTGTAGGAAATCCTGGTTTAGTCGAGTTTTCCGCCATTTTCGTTCAGTGGCGCGTGTTTCCCTCTGGAGGTTGCGAGTATGGGTAGTGCGCCAGGGCTGAGGGTTAGGGGGTCGGTTGCGGCGGAATATTGGTGGAGCAGCTTTCTCTAGGGCTGATGAGAGAATTTGGTGATACTGAGCTGCAGCAAGATTAGGACAGGTTAGGGTGGGGAGAGTGGAGGATAGGCCATGGAGGGAGTCAGCAAGGACGCCAGGGTTGAGCTTGCATTTTACCTTGTATTTTACATTCAAAGTAGATTAATTACCCTGTTTCAGCAGGGCTGCCCGGCCGTCCCCAGCCGCAGAGCTTTCAGGTTCCTAATTGTTTTATTGGGCTAATTACCAAGAGGTAAACAATGCTATTAGACAACAAAGGGGGTTAGTAATTAGGACTGTTTCTTCAAAGACCTAGTTTGTGTCAATGTGTCAAGATAGCATCTCTGACTTCTGTAAATAAGGAATGTGAGAAGGGGAGGGGGGAACATGGCAGCTTCTATGCCAGGAGAGATTCCATTGAAAGAGAATGTGCTCAGTTCCCTTTAAAGTGGACCTGAATTCTTGCACAGGACAGAAGGAAAACATAAAGAAATGTACCCTGTATGTATTTAGAGAATTTAGCCTGTCTAATTCCCCTTCATCTGTGTTTAATCACAAGTTGCAATTTGATCTCTCCCCTGTGTCACCTGACTGTCATGGCAGATAAGGCAGATAAGCTAATTTGAAAGCACAGTATGTTAACAATATGTCTGCTTCCATGAAAGCAGGAAGTGGATACCCTGCAGACGTATTGTAGGATTTCTATCAGCTGTAATAAAGAAATGTTTTTTCTGTAAAGGTTATTATGCTGTTGTGTATCTTTTAGAGCAGAGAGGAAGTTCTGAGTTCAAGTTTGCTTTAAAGAGAACAAAAAACCCTCTTACTAAATAAGCTATGCCAAATATAATTTTTCCTTCTTAAAGCTGAAGGTATTTGCAATAATTCAGCTGTGCGTGAGCAACTAAGGCCAACCATGATGCATCACTTAAAGTGTACCTGTATGGAAAAAAGTTATGGGGTAATCACTTCAGGTGGGGGGGGGGGGGGCTCTCAATCCAGGAGAGCCTCTCCCATTCCACACTTGCCCTTTACAATGCAGGGACCATCAAAAAGCCACTTGTCGACAAGCACATGCGCACTGACATGGACCCACATGGTCACCTGCTGAAAAAGCCAATTTGCAATGCGGGGGCCCTGCTTGCAAACGACTGGCTGGAGGAAGACTTGGAAGCCTTTTGAGGATCCAGAGGATTCCCCCTCTTGAGGTATCTGTTTTCTTTTCTCAAAACTGAACTCACAGGTTACTTTAGAGGACATCCTAAAAATGCCTGGTTTTTTTTTTAGCTATGCCACAGTTTTATTTTATATTTAAATCTAATTTTTAAGTTTTTACTGTTTGATGTCCTCTTCTCAATGACACATTCATTGAAGTATGCCAGAGCTAAAATCTATGAACTATTGACCCTTTTTGTCTCTTTTCTGCTCGCAGCCATTTTCTGCCAGGAAAGTGGTTTATGGCTGTAATTCCTTATCAGTGAGGGTTATGCTATAGTCTGACCCAGTCCGACCAGGTCCCGACCCAGACAGAAACTGTCACTTGCATACCTGATTTTTAACTCTTTCAGGCCGAGAAAGTAAAAAAGGTACACAACCTAGTTATTTGTGTGATTGGCAATGTACATACACACGTCTAGCTCATCATGTCACATGTCATCTCGGGTGTCCTTAAAAGCTAAATGATTGCAAATACCATTTATTTTAAGAAGGAAAATCATATTTAGTGTAAATTTTTTAGTATGAGGTCTTGTTGGTCTCTTTTGGTCCCTTATACCCTCCTAGTGGTTCTGGGTCACCATGAACTATCTGGGTACTCTGTAGTACCAAGCCCCATCCCATAGAGCCATATCAATCCCTGCCATGCACTGATGAGGACCAGAAAGTCCATAACAAGCTGTATGTGGGATTGATGTGGCTCTTGTCATTAGTAGTTAGGTGATCCACCATGGAGAATCTTTAAAGCCCTTTACCACTTGCCGCGTTCCAATCCTGAAATTGGATCGAATACAATTTTCAGCCCCTTCAGAAAACACAGTGGCATCATGATTATCAATGTAATTGTTGTTTCCCATTTCCATTGCAGTGACGCATATAAGGCATAAATCTCTGAGAGTGAATGAACATGACGTAGCAAGCACCATACTATGTAGTTGTCTTGTAATTTCCATATTCTACATGAAGCCAGAGGCGTGGCTAGGGTTTTCAGCGCCCGGGGAGAAAGAGAGTTTTTGTGCCCCCCCCCCTAAACAAAATGGGCGTGGCCATGCATCAGAATATGGTCATGGGTGGAGTCAAAAGTTATTTAGATAACTATATGTGCCCCCTTACCCCATTCAGATAGCAAGATGTGCCCCCCTTTTTTAGCCAAATGTGTGCCCCTTTAGTGCCTTATTCTGCTGCTTTTACCGCTTCTGCAGAGGGAGGGGGAGAAGCAGGGGAACTTCAGGCAGCCAACGAGCCACCTCTCATGCACGTGAGGGTGCAGTGGGCGTGCTGAGCGCCCTCACAGTGCTGCGCCTGGGGACGTATGTCCCCCCTTGCCCACCCATAGCTACGCCTGCTCCCCTTATCTTCAGGAAATCACAATCACACCATGGATAACAACGACTGCACAAACAGTCGTGCCGCAGTGCACATGGAATCCCGTTTATAAAAAAAGTTGCAGATGGTGGCAATTTATTTTAGCACTTTTTTTATTTGTTATATTTCCCTTCTTCTAATTAGTCCTTCTGTAATGTGTATTTATGGCCACTTGTCACTAGGGGGAAGTGTGAGACTATTTATTTATTTATTGTATTACAATTACAGAAGACTTCTGCTTGTAGTCTCTATATTCTGCTAGAGAAATCCAAAAGCATTCCAAAAATTTATGGCACAACAAGTTCTGCCAACTGAGGTCAAAAGCAGTGCACTTATCTCAAACACGATAACTCTATTGAAGCTACTAATGGGTTAAAACATTGTTATTTTTTATTCCAATTAAATCTTTTTTGTCATATTGATAAAAAATATTGATAAATGCTTAAAAAGAAGAAAAAAAAATAACAGCCCTATCAACAGCTCCTACAATGCCGTTTCTTATGAGTAATGTCTTCAACATGAAAAATATTCAGCAACAGATACCATCTTCATTAGGCGACAATATCTCGCAAAGGCTCCAGACGCTGCCTTAAGTAATGTAGATAGCATGACCTTGTATGTGGCTTGTGGAGGTCACTACCCAGAATCCCGCGCTCTCCCTTACATGACCAGATAAGCAGAGCCAAACAGGTTTTGGAACTCAGTGAATAAAAAGCTAATTAAGTGGTAACTTTGTTATAGCGCAGTGAATAATGCATTGATAAGGCACCAGGTCAGCCCTTATTGAAGGCAATTATTTCTAAAAGCAATGTAGCCAATGCTTCATATTCATCGCTGAAGTCGCTTCCATTAGTCACGCTGGCCCAGACAATGGAGAAACCACATAAAAAAAAGATAATGTGGAAGAGAGGTACAGGCCGCTATCTTTCTTTCATTAAATAAAGCTATTGAAAGCTATTTTTTATTTGTTTCCATGTTTTTACCCTCTTCCCGAGAAGCAGGAAATCAGACAGACAGAAGCATTGTTTTGGGATGACAGAAAGAGTATCCAAAAAGTCTTTAATTTAAAAAAATAAATAAAAATCAATCAGCTTGTCTTCGCAGCGGGGATACGCAACTGCGGGCAAATTCAGACAAAAGAAATATTAATAATAATAGCTGGAAATAAAAAGGTGGAAACTAGCACCAGAACACACTGTAATACCAGCTTATTGGGACATTGATTCAGAAACAGACGTTGCTCTATAGTTTTCCATTATGTTTATAGTTGCTTGAGGTGATCATAGATTCTGAATTGATGTGATTTATGCTCAGAATCAGTTACCGTGGGCAGAGCCGGGACAAGGTTCTCCAGCACCCAAGGCTGAGACACCAAAGTGCGCCCCTCCATCCCTCCCACCCCAGCTGTCACACACTGATTGCTGTTAGACTAAGAGGCGCCCCAGGGACCCCAACACCTTCATCTCTAGTTATCTGGCTTGCTTTCACTGCCATGTATCCCCTTTTCTTATTTCTCTCTGCTTCATACACAATAGGGGAATGATAGCTGAGTGAGTTGTGCGCCTCTCCTACACTGTGCCCTGAGGCTGGAGCCTCTCTTGCCTCTGCCTTGGCCCGGCACTGACCGTGGGCAGTGGCATAACTACAATTCATGGGGCCCCCAGCGAAAGTTTGATAGGGACCCCAATGTTTATACCCCTCCCCTGACACCCCTTGGTGCCCATCACGGCCTTGGGGCCATTTCACAATGTTTATAAAACAAGTGTGGCCATCATGAGCCCACGGATCTCATGTGGCTGGAGGAAGCCTAAGGTAAGTATAAATACAGGGGTATTTGCTCATTTCAGGTACCCTTTAAAGGACAACAGAAGTGATAGGTACACGGATGCTGCCATGTGTTTCCTTTTAAAGGGAAGGTTCAGGGAGGGTGGAGAAAAAATAAAAATCAATTTCCACTTACCTGGGGCTTCCTCCAGCCCGTGGCAGGCAGGAGGTGCCCTCGCCGCCGCTCCGCAGGCTCCCGGTGGTCTCCGGTGGCCGACCCGACCTGGCCAGGCCGGCTGCCAGGTCGGGCTCTTCTGCGCTCCAAGTCCTGACACTTCTGCGTCCCACGCCGGCGCTCTGACGTCATCGGACGTCCGCCGGGCTGTACTGCGCATGCGCAGTAGTTCTGCGCATGCGCAGTACAGCCCGGCGGACGTCCGATGACGTCAGCGCGCCGGCGTGGGACGCAGAAGTACCAGGACTTGGAGCGCAGAAGAGCCCGACCTGGCAGCCGGCCTGGCCAGGTCGGGTCGGCCACCGGAGACCACCGGGAGCCTGCGGAGCGGCGGCGAGGGCACCTCCTGCCTGCCACGGGCTGGAGGAAGCCCCAGGTAAGTGGAAATTGATTTTTTTTTTACCCCACCCTCCCTGAACCTTCCCTTTAACCACTTGAGGACCATAGGCTTACACCCCCCTAGTGACAAGGCTATTTTTTTTTTCAATTTAGGCTACTGCAGCTTTAAGGCCTTGCTGCAGTGGCCATACAACTCAGCACACAAGTGATCTCCCCCCCGCCTTTCTGTCCACCAACAGAGCTTTCTGTTGGTGGGCGCTGATTGGTGCTGGGGTGTTTGTTTATTTTTTAATAAATATTTATTTGTTTATTTTTTAAATAAATGTCTCCATTTATTTAATTTTTTTTTTTAACCCACCCTCTCTCCCTCCCCTAGCCAGGGGGATAGCCGTGCCACATGGCTGTCTCCAGTACAGTGCTGTCGTAGATCGCAACGCTGTACAGAGTAAATAGATGGCGGTTTTGACGTCTAATAGTCTCCTAGCGGTGATTGCCGCTGGGAGATGCCCGCAAATCGGTGTGCGCGATCTCCTGCAAAACCCCGCCCCGGAACTTAACGCCGGCATGATACGGTCATCTAGTAGTTAAAGAAGACCAGTTGCCTGGCAGCCCTGCTGATCTATTTAGCTGCAGTAGTGTCTGAATAACACCAGAAACAAGCATGAGGCTAATCTTGTCAGATCTGAAAATAATATCAGAAACACCTGATATTATGCATGCTTGTTCAGGGTCTATGGCTAAAGGTATTAGAGGCAGAGGATCAGCAGAGCTGCCAGGCAACCGGTATTGCTTAAAGAGAAACCGTGACCAAGAATTGAACTTCATCCCGATCAGTAGCTGATACCCCCTTTCCCATGAGAAATCTATTTCATAAACGGCTCATCAGGGGGCTCTGTATGGCTGATATTGTGGTGGAAAAAAAATGAACAAATGTACATAAGCGCTCGCAAACAGTTGTATAGAGAAGATGGCGCCCCCCCAGAGGGCTGCCTCGGCACATTGCTCCTGCAATTTTCCTCTTTTTTGTTGTTTTTAGTTTAGTTTTAGTTTAGTTTTAGCTTAGTTTAGTCTAGTTTCAGTTTCAGTTCCAGTTTTTTAGTCAGCCCAGCATTATCAGCGGGATAGGTTACCTCTGAGCACCAGAAGGAGAAATCCTGGGTTCCGCTCTGCCGCAGGGGAACTACCGTTCGGAGAGGACGGGGCCTGCCCGCATCTCTGCACCCATCCTATCAACACCATCCTGCAGCCCCAAGGCCAGCCTGTATCGTCGCCTGCCGGGCCGGGAACTCCGCAGCACGGACCCTCCGCCCGCCGCTTCCTCCTTTCTGCTGCAGGATCCACGGGTGGCCTCCTCTGACTGATTCAGCCCTGCCGACGGTGCGCGAGCCGCAGCACAGACCCTCTGGCCTCTGCCTGCCAGTGTGAGCCGCCGATCGTCACCAGGGCATACTGCCAGCCCGGTGCCAACTAAGCAGAGGCTCCCCAGTCTCCCAGCACCTTCCACCGCCAGGGACACCAGAAGGAACTGGTCGTCAGCCTCCACGTGCACAACACGTGTTGAGGCTTCTACACAGCCCCGGAACACACGCGCTGTGTGGCTGCCCCGACCTTCAGCGGCTGCCCGGAATCCCGCATCCACCACAGCGAGACGACAGCACGCAACCAGCCTTCCACTGTGGCACCCTCTCCGGCCCCTGCAGCCGCATCGGCTTGTCCCCCACCGCTGCCAGACAGAAGGGGCACGGATCACCGTCCGCCACTCCTCTCCCAGAACGCCCTGCCCGCGGACCCAGCCACTTAAAGGGGCCCTCGGTCACCAGCCCCTGCTGTCTCCACCTGATGTGACTTTTGGGGGGGCCGGAAAGCCTGCTATGCTGCTGCCACTTACAACCGGACGGAGTCTTCCATGCTGAAAGCCCCCAGGATCTGCCACCACCGCCTCCAAGACAAGCTTCCCGGCCTGCCACATGCTTCAAGGCAACTGCTGACCCTCTACCAGCCTGACCACACTCGGTGAGATACATTGCCTCTGCTTGCCTGCTGCCTATGCTCCACTGCTGCTGCCTACGCTCCATTGCTTGGGACTGGGTATTGGGCTCTACTGTAGACAAACTGTGTTCTGCCTGTCTTTGCTCTGCTGCTGCCTATGCTCCATAGTAGTTTGTGCCACCCACTGTACTGTACTGTCCTGCTTGCTGTGCCAGCCTGGCCTAGAACAGTGTGCAACCCACTGCTCTGTGTTCTGCTACCTGCCAGACCAGGTGGCTTTGTTTTTCAGTGACCCACTGCTCTGTGTTCCGCTACCTGCCAGACCAGGTGGCTTTGTTTTTCAGTGCTCTGCCTGCCCTGCATTGCTGAGCCGAGGGCTGTCCTGGCCCTAAAGGACACTGCTAGCGGGCACTACCCCTGTCCGGGGGTAGGCGCTCCGACCACTGCCTGCATGCTCCTTGCACCACCACTATCTGACAGTACTCCGCTCCACCTCCTCCTACCCACGGTACTCTGGCTATGGGTGCGGTACGGGAAATGCAGCCAATCTCCTCCCTGTCTCGAGAAGACCTCCTTAAGTGGGAACCCCCAGTTGACCTCCAGTCGCATGGGGGAACCCCCCTGTGGGATTCAGTCGCTGCCCACATCAAGCTCCTGACCACAGATCAAGCCCCGAGGAAACGTCACCACAGAGGGAGAAGGGCGGGGGTTCAGGTGCGGCTCAAGAGGAAAGGCCTGCGCTCTCCTGTCCCTGCCATCCTGCTAGCAAATGTTTGCTCCCTTCCAAATAAGGTGGACGAACTGCTCCTACTACTCAGCAGGAAACCCCTGATTGGCAAGAACACCCCAATTCTCTGCTTTACTGAGACCTGGCTGAACGACAACATCCCCGACAACTCTTTACAAGTGCCAGGCTACGACTTCCTGCGTGCAGACCGCGACTCAGCTCTCTGTGGGAAAAAGAGAGGTGGGGGCATTTGCTTCTACATAAACACGGCCTGGTGCACAAATACAATCACTCTCAGCAAGATCTGCACCCCAGATGTGGAGTTCTTTGCCATTAACTGCAGGCCGAGGTATTCCCCCAGGGAGTTCTCTTCCCTAGTTCTTGTCGGAGTCTACATCCCCCCCGACGCATGCCCCAAGACTGCCCTGCAAGCACTAAGTGACAGCATCTCGCAGTGGGAAACTGCCCTCCCAGAGGCCCTCTTCATCATCCTGGGCGACTTCAACAATGCGAACTTACGACAGGAGATGCCTCGCTACAAGCAACATATCACCTGCCCCACCAGGAATAGCAAAATCCTGGACCACTGCTACACGGTCCACACGAACGCTTACAAGGCCACTCAAGGAGCCGCCCTGGGGAGCTCCGACCACAACACAATCCATCTGATCCCCACGTACAGGAGACTCCTGGAAACTGCTAAGCCTATCATCAGAACTGTCAAGAAATGGACTGCAGAGGCCAAACTGGAGCTTCAAGCTTGCTTTGACTCTACCGACTGGTCAACCCTGGAGGCCCCTACTCTAGACGAATGGGCAGAGAATGTCACCTCTTACATCAGCTTCTGCGAAGAAGCATGCATCCCATCCAAGACCTTCAAAGTGTTCCCCAACAATAAGCCTTGGTTCAACGACAAGCTGCGCCGGCTCCGAAAACTCAAGGAGGAAGCCCACAAGTCCGGCTCCCCAGAGAAGTTTAGAGATGCCAAGAATGCCCTGAAACGTGAACTGCGTGCCGCAAAGAGGGCCTACTCTGACAAGCTGGGACTCTGCCTCCAGTCCAAAAACACACGGGAGGTATGGAAAGGTCTTAGAGCAGCCACAAACTTCAAACCTGCCCCACAACCCGTGACCCCCAGCCTCCAACTGGCCGAGGAGCTCAACGAGTTCTACTGCAGATTCGAACATCAGTCCAAGCAGCCCGAGGCCCCGGTAACCATGGGAAAGGAGCCCTCCTCCTTAGGGGGACATGACGCCATGCCTCCAGTTCTAGTACAGGAAGCAGAAGTCCTCCGGCACCTCCGCAAGCTGAACCCCAGGAAGGCCTCAGGCCTTGACGGCGTGTCATCGATCTGCCTAAGAACCTGTGCGGACCAGCTATCCCCTGTGCTCACCTCCTTATTCAGGAGGTCACTATCAGAAGGTGTAGTCCCCTCCTGCTTCAAGAGGTCTACAATTATACCGGTTCCCAAAAAATCAGGCAGCACGGATCTCAACAACTTCAGGCCGGTGGCCCTAACCTCAAACATCATTAAGATCCTGGAGAGACTGGTCCTTGCCAACCTTAAGAGCTCCACAAACGCCCTCCTTGACCCACACCAATTCGCATATAGGGCAAACAGGTCTGTTGAGGATGCTATAAATTGTAGCCTAGCATACATCACAGAGCACCTGGACAGTCCCGGCTCCTACGCTAGGATCCTGTTCTTGGACTTTAGCTCAGCATTCAACACGATCTGCCCCAACATTCTGCTTGACAACCTGGCGCAGCTCGGAGTCGAACCCACTCTCAGTGGATGGGTCAAGGACTTCCTGTCGGAAAGAACGCAACAGGTCAAGCTGGGCAACTGCTCCTCCAGCGTGAGAACCACCAACACTGGAGCCCCACAAGGATGTGTACTGTCCCCACTCCTCTTCTCCTTATACACCAACAACTGCACCTCAACTGCGGACTCTGTGAAGGTCATCAAATTTGCAGATGACACCACCATCATTGGTCTAATCGGCAGCAATGGAGAGCAAGAGTATCGCAGCGAAGTGGAGAGAATCTGCAACTGGTGCAAGGATAACAACTTAGTACTTAACGCTGCAAAGACAGTTGAACTGATTGTGGACTTCAGGAGGCACCCCCCTCCTCTCCCACCAGTCCTTATAGGCGATTCCGAGGTCTCTAGAGTACCATCCGTTCGGTTCCTTGGTACGACCCTCACAAATGACTTGAAATGGGGGCAGAACACTACCAAAATTCAGAAGAAATCGCAGCAGAGACTGTTCTTCCTGCGCCAACTCAAAAAATTTGGCATGCCGCGGGAGCTGCTGACCAGCTTCTACACCGCAACCATTGAATCAATCCTCTGCTCCTCAGTCATTGTCTGGTATGCTGGTGCGACGGCCTGCGACAGGTATAAACTGCAGAGGGTCATAAATGATGCAGAGAAGATCATCGGATCTCCACTGCCACCTCTTGATCTCCTTCACTCTGCTAGGATGAAGTCGAGGGCCACTAGGATCTCTCGCGACCCCTCCCACCCTGGCAGCAGGTACTTCGAGCTTCTCCCGTCGGGTCGCCGCTATAGAACGATCCCATCCAAAACCACCAGGCGCAGAAACTCCTTCTTCCCACAAGCAGTTCTTCATCTAAACTAGTGGGGGACTCCCTTTTAGCTGAGCATAATCTCCCAGCCGCTACCACCTTGGGCGGAATCTGAAACGGTCCTTAAATTTCTGTTTTTTGTAGGCCACAATGACCTCCTGGAAATGTAATTGTTATATGTACCACAGCACACCTGTAAATGTCTGTCTTGCGCTTCTGTTTCGCCTGTCTTATGTAGTTTGTAGTTTGCCTATGCCATGTGTACCACAAATAATTCTGAGTATGACTCCTGTTGTACTTGGTGAATAAAAATGATTCAGATTCTGATATAAAAAAAACAGTCTAAAGAGACGATTAAACACCCCTCCAAAGCGATGGAGCGCTCCCTGGCTATTTGTGACTACCGTGTTTCCCCGAAAATAAGACACTGTCTTATATTTTTTTTCTTTCAAAATATGTGCTAGGGCTTATTTTCAGGGAGGTCTTATATTTTGTGGGCTTAGCCAGATCCCCCATTAGTATTTAGCCAGAGTCCCCCTGTGTGCAGCCAGCGTCCCCCTGTGTATAGCTTTTATATAGCCAGAGTTCCCCCTGTGTGCAGCCAGAGTCCCCCTGTGTATAGCTTTTATATAGCCAGAGTCCAATCTGTGTGCAGCTTGTATATAGGCAGAGCCCCCCTGTGTGTAGCCAGAGTCCCCCCTGTGTGCAGCTTGTATATAGCCAGAGCCCCCCTGTGTGCAGCCAGAGTCCCCCCTGTGTGCAGCTTGTATATAGCCAGAGCCCCCCTGTGTGCAGCCAGAGTCCCCCCTGTGTGCAGCCAGAGTCCCCCCTGTGTGCAGCTTGTATATAGCCAGAGCCCCCCTGTGTGCAGCCAGAGTCCCCCCTGTGTGCAGCCAGAGTCCCCCCTGTGTGCAGCTTGTATATAGCCAGAGCCCCCCTGTGTGCAGCCAGAGTCCCCCCTGTGTGCAGCTTGTATATAGCCAGAGCCCCCCTGTGTGCAGCCAGAGTCCCCCCTGTGTGCAGCCAGAGTCCCCCCCCCCCCTGTGTGCAGCTTGTATATAGGCAGAGCCCCCCTGTGTGCAGCCAGAGTCCCCCTCCACAACGCACCCGCCCGTCCGCCCGCCCGCTTTACCTTCTCTCTGTCCCCGCTCCTGGCCCCTCCTTGAGAAAGTCGGATCCCCATGAAGTTTATGCCCGGCATAATTGAAACCGCAGATCTGCGGTGAAGGCAGCTAATGCAGTTCAGTAAGCGCTGCCATGTACAGGAAGTGATCTATGTTTGCTTCCTGTACAGGGCGGTGCTGATTACGGAGCTGCATGAGCAGCCTTTCACCGGGCATAAACTTCACGGGGATCCGACTTTCTCAAGGAGGGGCCAGGAGCGGGGACAGAGAGGAGGTAAAGCGGGCCGGCGGGCGGGCGAGTGATCGAGCGGGGTGGGGGGGGGGGGGGGGGGGAGGGGGGGTGTTGGATGGCCGGAGGGAGCAGGAGCACAGCACCCCGACCGCATCCCCACCTGGCCCCCTGTCTTATTTTTAGGGGATGTCTTATATTTCGAGTACACTCGAAATATATACTAGGGCTTATATTACGAGGAGGTCTTAAATTCGGGAAAACACGGTAGCTTCAGAAGGAGAAAAGATTGTTGGGTTAGCGCTCATAAATAGTCTCTATTATAAATAGGTGTTCTAGTTTGATAGATGATTAGCAGAAAATACATCAGCATATCATCAATGGGGCTATAGGCTCCCCCCAACGTAGAGAGACTCACCAGACGTTATGGCCAAAGTGGTCCTGACTTCGCCTTGGGGGTATAGGCCACCCCACAGCCTCTCCGGCAACCTCTGCGCCTCAACACCGACCACCTCGGGCTTGCTCCTCAGTTGGATTCTTGCTGTAGCTGTAAGATGGAGATGACTGATAACCACCGGCGGGAGGATGACTGATGGCCTCACCAATGACCCAAACACCAGAAGACCCTCAGGGAATGGACGTGGTTTATGCAGTAATAGTAGTAGTACCTGCTTGCTGCTGTCGTCTCTGGGAATTTGAATGGTGCGATCGGCCGACTTGTTCTGGTTGGGGACGGAGGCGGCGGGGCTGGTGAGGCGGTTGAACGGTCTTCTGGTGTTTGAGTCATTGGTGAGGCCATCAGTCATCCTCCCACCGGTGGTTATCAGTTATCTCCATCTTACAGCTACAGCAAGAATCCAACTGAGGAGCAAGCCCGAGGTGGTCGGTGTTGAGGCGCAGAGGTTGCCGGAGAGGCTGGGGGGTGGTCTATACCCCCAAGGCGAAGTCTGGCCCACTTCGGCCATAACGTCTGGTGAGTCTCTCTATGTTGGGGGGTTATCAGTTATCTCCATCTTACAGCTACAGCAAGAATCCAGCTGAGGAGCAAGCCCGAGGTGGTCGGTGTTGAGGCGCAGAGGTTGCCGGAGAGGCTGGGGGGTGGTCTATACCCCCAAGGCGAAGTCTGGCCCACTTCGGCCATAACGTCTGGTGAGTCTCTCTATGTTGGGGGGAGCCTTTAGCCCCATTGATGATATGCTGATGTATTGCTGCTAATCATCTATCAAACTAGAACACCTATTTATAATAGAGGCTATTTATGAGCGCTAACCCAACAATCTTTTCTCCTTCTGATGATATTGTGGTGAAACCCCTCCCACAAGAAACTCTGAGGACCATAGTCCTGGCAGATTCCTGTCTTTGAACCTTGTTGCATTCTTGGAAATAACTGTTTACAGCTGTTTCCAACTGCCAAAAAAGCAAGCAGCAGCTACATCGCCTGCCAGCAGTAAAAATGTCACCATGCGATAAATGTCAGAATGTAAATCAGGGATTTAAAAGATTTTACAATTGGATAACACTGACTAAATCATTTATACATAATTGTAAAAATGAAGCACTTTTTTATTACATTATTTTCACTGGAGTTCCTCTTTAAAAGGACTTAACTATGGCAGCCTGTATAGACCTCTTGCTTCAGTTGTCCTTTAAATCAATAATTTCTTCTAATACCACCAAATCTTTTGTACGCAACCCCCAATTTTGGCAAATGCCATCTCATATTTAAAATACTGTGGTGTAATGGTTAGCACCCTCCCCTTGCTGCGCTGGGTCCCTTGTTTGTATCCCAGCCAGGGCACTATCTGCAAGGAGTTTGTATGTTCTCCCCGTGTCTGTGTGGGTTTTCTCCGGGCACCTCGGTTTCCTCCCATATCCCAAAAAAACACACAGATTGGCTTCCCCCTAAATTGGCCCTAGACTACAATACATACACTACACAATACATACATAGACATATAACTATGGTAGGGATTAGATTGTGAGCCCCTCTGAGGGACAGTTAAGTGCCAACATACTCTGTACAGCACTGCAGAAGATGCCGGCGCTATATACTGTATATACTCGAGTATAAGTCTAGAAATTTAGGTCTGATTCACTTCATAAAAGTATAAGGGTCGACTTATACACGAGTCACGGGCAACACTGAGCTCATTTAACCCCTCCTGAGCCCCAAGTGCTGAGTAGACTTATACTTGAGACAATAAGAAATTCCAGCTGAAGAGGGTTGAATATTGGAATCGACTTATACATGAGGTCGACTTGTATTCGAGTATATACGGTAAATGCTAAATAATAATAATAATAATATTTTTTCCGGCATGGTAGATCTTTCCAAAGTGTAGCTATTACATATTTAGTAGCCAGTAAAACATTTCCCACTAATACCCCAAAGACATTCGGTTATCCTGTAAAGCTGCTAAATTTAAAAAATCTAAAAAGTGTTCATCATTTGAATTCACTGTTATCAACACCAAATTAAGAACCTGTTTCTTATATTATTTTTTCCCTTACTGCTGTTTATGTTTCCCTAAGCTATCATAAATCGGCTCTCCTGTCTGTCCTGACAATATTTATTTCCTCGGCACATCTGGATCATATTCTCTAAGCTTGACCCCCTCCTCTTTTCCTTTACATCTACCTTACTTTCATCCTGTGGCTTCTGCTTGGTATGGTTCTGTTCATCATCATCATCAACTCACCCCACACAGAGTTCCCCTGTGTTCTGTGTCCTGGCGTAACCTCACAGAACCATAAAACCAATAGCTGCAGATTCCACTGTACAGGTGCCGGGCGGGGCCACACTGTTACTTCTCTCTTCCTCAGGACAGCTCTCTGGTGTGCCCTGCAGTTTAATAACCTTCCCTTGTGAATCATTATATTGTTTCACTGACCCTCATATAATGCCTATGACTCTTTCCCACCCTCACAAGACAGTCTAGAGAGGTATGGAAAACCAGGAATTTTGTAGACCAAAAGAAACTAATGTTTTCTACTAAAAGCAACTGGACCAGAAAGATTTAATAAAGATTTACATTTAAAGGATTTACCATAAGGCACTGTAGGGACGTGTCTACAGGCGCCTAATGAGGGAAAGGTGGCTCACTCCCCTCCCTGAATGCCTCCCTCCCTCCCTATGCAGAGTCCCGTGCAGAGTGTAAGGGCTTGATTCACAAAAGGGTGCTAACTTAGTTAGCATGCCTAAAAACCCCTTAGCACGCCTAAAGCCCTTTAGGACGCGCAAAGTTTGCGATGTTTGCGCAGTATGCGACATTTCGGGTGCACCTGGTGCAATGTTTTAGGCGCACCCAGTGTGACGTTATAGTCGCACCCGGTGCGCGAACGTTTCACGCGCACCGCGCAACGCTAAACTTTGCCCGCGATCAATAAAACCTTTGGGCGTGCTAACTGCTTAGCACCCTAGATAGCACGCCGGAACCTTTTAGGCGTGCTAACTGAGTTAGCACCCTTTTGTGATTCGAGCCCTAAATGAGAGCTTATTCATCTATGTCTCGGCATTCCACTAATGAGATCTCCCTTCAGTCCGGAGCACCATTAGCTACTTGATGCTAGGTACACACAAAGCGTTTTTTCGGTCGATTTTCCGGTCCATTTCCCGCTTCATTCTCTTATCTTTTGTTATCTATTTCCATTCACTTCTGTGAGAAATTGACCAGAAAAACGATCGAAAATAATATTGGACATGATGGAAATTATCTACCGAACGATCTATCTAACACAAAATTGTATGTTGTGTACCTAGCATTATACTGAGAATACTCTGGCTACCTAATGCTAAGGGGCACCTGTAGCTACCTAAGACAGGCAAGAGAAGAGAAATGTGACAGTTGCCCCAGCCAGCACACTTGTGGTGCGGTTCAGAGGGGGTTTGTAAGTTCACGGAGGGCAAAGTCTAGGGTGCTAGGACATCTGTGCCTATAGGCTCCTGTGAGGTAAATCCGGACCTGAAGGAAATAATTGCCAATAATAGTAAAATTGGTAATTTTACCGCTATTCTACTAGTAGCTTTTCCGGATAGTACAATATCTAATTTGACGGCTATTCTTCTAGTGGCTATTCCAGATAGTACTATATCAGTCATTTTATTTACATGTTTATTATAAATAACACATCCGCCAGGGCCAGATTTAAGCCAAGGCCTCATAGGCCATGGCCTAGGACACCACAGGATCAAGGGTGGGTGGGCAGCAGGTTATACTAGGGGGAAGGGAGTGGTCACCTGGCTACCTATACTGGAGGAAGGGGGGTCATCAGGCTGCTATCTATACAGAAGGGGGGTGGGAAGCGTGATCTGGCTTCTTATACTAGAGGAAAGGGGTCATCAAGATACCTATACTGGAGGGTAGGATCAACGGGCTACCTATACTGGAGAGAGAGGAAAGGGTCATCTGGCTACCTATACTGGAGAGGGGCGGCAGCTGACAGTGGCCTTGGGCGGTAAAGGGTACATATCCGGCCCTGCGACCGTGGTGTGTTCCCGGGGGTAGGAAGATGGATCGGGGAAGCTAGTTCATCGGGAGGCGTCGCTGAGGTTCCCCAATCCATCTCCAGGTGAGTATTCAGCATTATTCTCCTGATCCCCCACCACCCTGTGCTTGCTGGGAAATCTGTAACACAAAGATTCTCCGCAATCTTTTTTTAGCCGTGATGTACGGAGGGTGACTTCAGACACGGAACTTCCACCTTCTTCGTCCTGTAGATGAAACGCCACATGACAAGTACACTCTAAGGACTCGGCAAAGTCCTGTTCAATGTACGTTGTAAACTCGGGAGAGCCCCGAGCCACAGTCTTCTGTATTGACAGAGCCATGACAGGTCCTCGCAGAGCTGCAGCCGGCAGACACAGCACGTTAGTCTCAAGCTTACCTGGCTGCTATTTGTATGTGTGAAGAAGAAGCACGGCCTGAGCCCCGGAGACACATGTGCTCGATTACACCACGTGCCAGAGTCATTCTCCAGCAGCCAGACTGTAATGTAATCCTGCTGTTCACGTTCCAGACAGACAATGCCTCTCACATTGGAAATAAAAGGGAACATTAACTCTGCTTATTTATCAAGCACTTCTAAACCCTTCCATCGACTTAGGTTTCCTGCTGGCTGTGGGGAGATGCTGGGCTGACTGAAGCAGAGGCCTTTACTTCTTGCACTCATTTATTCTTCAGCAATATATATTACAGTGCACTGCAACATGGGGTCACATGCAAGGGCGGAACTAGGCGGAACTCCAGTGAAAATACTGTAATAAAAAAAAGTGCTTCATGTTTACAATAATTAAGTATAAATGATTTAGTCAGTGTTTGCCCATTGTAAAATCTTTCCTCTCCCTGATTTACATTCTGAAATTTATCACATGGTGGCATGTGGCGGGTGATGTCAGTGGAAGGAGATGCTGCTTGCTTTTTTTGGCAGTTGGACTGTAAACAGCTACTTCCCACAATGCAATGAGGTTCACAGACAGGAAACTGACAGGACCATGGTCCTCACAGTTTCCTGTAGGAGGGGTTTCACCATAATATCAGCCATACAGAGCCCACTGATGATCCGTTTGTGAAAAGGAATAGATTTCTCATGTAAAGGGGGGTATCAGCTACTGATTGGGATGAAGTTCAATTTTTGGTTACGATTTCTCTTTTATAGCCCCCCCCCCCCCCCCCCCCGCGGAAATGATAGCACTGGGCCCCCTTTGTTCCTGAACCCCATATGATTGGGAGCAAATGAATGGCAGCAGAGGGTGTTCTACTGTGAAGCAGCCCCTGGAGCAGGAAAACATTACACGCTCCTGCACACAGTTTTTGTGAATTAATGGGGAGGTTTATTTGCTAATTGTCTCCACTTGCGGTTAGGGAGAGGGAGGTGGCTGGGCCCCCAAAGCCTCTGGCCCCTCCTGCAATGGCCGGGGTCGCAGGGGCGATTGGTCACATGGGAAAACTTTTATGTGTTCCATAATGCTCACTTGAATGATAATCCCCTCCCTTCCCCAGCTCCACAAAGGGGCAGCCCAAGGGGGAACTGGTCATGAAAAATAAGTTGATACATATGAAGGAGGAGGCTGCAAATGGGGAGCAACACATGACAAAGGGAAGCTAATGTCTATGCAAGCTGTTCAAGGAAGAGAGGGGCTGCAGTACATGGATATACACAGAAAGGGGGGCAGCACATGGAATGGGAGGGGCGCTGCTGCACAAGGAAGGAGAGTCGCAATACATTTGGCCTAGGGGCAAAAAAAAGTATAAATCCAGCCTTGTCCTTCTCCCTTTTTCTATAGATATGAAACATCATGGAGGCACAATGACCAGTAGTGTAGCTATAAAGCCAATGGTCCCAGTGCAAGTTTTATATGTTACAGCCACTTCCTCTGCTCATTTTCAGTAGAAAAAAAAATATATTTACACAGATTTCAGTCTCTAGATGTGCAAAGCTGGTAGAGACATACCCTAAAAGACTGGCAGCTGTAATTGCAGCAAAAGGTGGTTCTACAAAGTATTGACTCAGGGGGCTGAATAATTACGCACACCCCACTTTGCAGTTATTTATATGTAAAAAAAAATGTGGGATCATGTATGATTTTTGTTTCACTTCTCACGTGTACACCACTTTGTATTGGTCTTTCACATGGAATTCCAATAAAATTGATTCATGTTTGTGGCAGTAATGTGACAAAATGTGGAAAACTTCAAGGGGGCCGAATACTTTTGCAAGCCACTGTATATAGAATTGTCCCTCTTTTGGGGGGAACTAAATCACCGTCCCGCTTTCTTCCTCATGTGTCCCTCTTTCAAGACTGATGTACAGATCTGTGTAAATATATTTTTCTACTGAAAATGAGCAGAGGAAAATGTGGAAAACTTCAAGGGGGCCAAATACTTTTGCAAGCCACTGTAAATCAGGTCCGGATTTACCATAAGGCACTGTAGGCATGTGCCTACAGGTGCCTGCTGATGGAAAGGCGGCTTACTTCCCTCCCTGAGCGCCTCCCTCCCTCCTTCCCTATGTAAAGTCCTGCTGAGTGTAAATGAGAGGTTACTCAGCCTGCTCTCGGCATTCCACTTACAAGATCTCCTTTCAGTCAGGGGCACATCTAGCTATTTAATACTAGCTACCTAAAACTTAGGGGCACCTCTAGCTACTTAATATTGAGGGTACTTCTGGCTACTTAATACTATGGGTCACCTGTAGCTATGACGACGAGCAAGGGAAGTAAGGGGGAAGCAACCATTGCGCCAGCCAGCACCCTTGCAGTGCGGTTCAGCGGAGGGGCTGTAGGTTCATGGAGGGCGAAGTCTAAAGTGGCAGGACATATGTGCCTATAGGCTCTGCCGCTCTTGGGAGGTAAATCCGGGCCTGATATAAATAAATATATTTACTTAGTAAAAAAGTGATTACTTTATGCCAAATTGTATGTCTGGTTTAGGTGAAGATGTGACTAGAGGTTTTGGTGGGGGTGTGTGGGGGGATGTGTGTTAGATGGGGTTTGCTTGCTAGTACATAGAAGGTTTGGATAGAGTTTCATTAGGGAGATTTGCTAGGGGAGGGGAGTTGAAGTGGTGGGTGAGATCGCTCAACCTCTGTTACCAAGGCAAGGTGCTGGAAGCCAGTGCGGCAGATCAGGATACAGGAAAGCAGAATCCGCACACCCGCAGGTAAAGTCCAAGGGTTTTTATTCAATGTAGTTCACAAAGGCAGTAAAATGGCTGACATGTTTCGGATCTTATCCTTACTCATAGCCTAAACATACTGAAATGCAGGTGGTCCATAAATACAGCCCAGGCTCCACCCCTAGGTGTATACAACCAAGAGGCCAGAAAGATTTAAAGCCGCAGGACTCAGCCTGCACAGGAGTGTAAGTCAATGGGCATATATATACATGGAAAGACCACCCTCACAAAAATCACAAATACATTAATAATATATAATACATGATACAAAGATACAATAATGAAAAGTACAAGCATACAAATGTATAAAAATACAAAAGTACAAAAAGTACAAAAACAGAAGTAAAACATTTTCAGTATATAAAAGGGAGGGGAGTTGATAGTAATTCCCATTAGGAGTGGCTTGTGTTAAGGGGTAAATGTTAATGCAAGGAGGATTTACATTATTTTACCTTTTTGGGGGGGAAGGGCGAAGTGGGCTGATATCCTGGGATCAGCACAATACACAGCCAGGTCCGGCCTTTTCCCCCGAGCGACCTGTACTGGGGGACTATTTATACTAGGGAGCTGCTTCTGGCTGCCTACACTCAGGGGCACCTCTAGCTACTTATACTTGGGGACCCCTCTAACTCCTTAATACTTGCGGAGCACCTCCAGTTGCCTTATACTTGGGAGAAATCCAGCTACTTAAAACCACTTAACGACCGCCTAACGCCGATAGGCGTCGGCAGGTCGAAGTGGTGTTTCCATGGAAACGGCCGCTCATTCGAGTGGAGGTTCCATGTCAGTTCACGGAGGGTGTCTCCGTGAATTGCCTGCGAGCCTCCGATCGCGGCTCGCAGGCTAAATGTAAACACGCGGGGAAGAAATCCCCTGTGTTTACATCCATACGGCGCTGCTGCGCAGCAGCGCCCTAAAGGAGATCGGCGATCCCCGGCCTCTGATTGGCCGGGGATCGCCGCCGTCTGATAGGCTAAAGCCTATTAGAGGCGGTACAGGACGGATTTCTGTCCTGTGCCGCCCACACCCTGCGCAAGAGGTAGGGAAGGAGAGGGAGGGAGGAAAATCGCTGCGGAGGGGGGCTTCGAGGAGCCCCCCCGCTCGGCCACACAGAGCGGCGGCGATCAGACCCCCCAGCAGGACATCCCCCTAGTGGGGAAAAAAGGGGGGGAAGTCTGGTCGCCCTGGCTCAATCCTGATCTGTGCTGCGGGCTGGAGAGCCCACGCAGCACAGATCAAAAACAAAATCCCCTGGTCCTCAAGTGGGATTGGAGGAATCTAATACTGTGTGTCACTTCTGGCTACCTAATACTATTGCAAAGGTACATCTGATTGCTTAATTCTACTTGGACACATCTGACTACCTAATATTATTTGGGGGCACATCTGGCTACCCAATATGTGTAACTAGAGCTAAACCTTGCTACCTATCACCTGACATTTTGAAGAACAGGGTGTTGCAATATTTGGCAGCAGTTCTGCCAAAAGAGAGAAGGGGGCACACAGAATAGGCAGCTGCAAAAGATGGGGAAGAAATCTAAGGGCAACAGAATGGCGTAGAAGGAGAAAGAGAGTCATCAGAGATTAGATCAGCTCTGCATAAGAAGCACAATAACAGCTTAGGTAAACATTTATCAGAAAGGTGCTGAAATTGCCCACCAAATCCCCCCCCTCCTCCCCCCAGCCTCGGCCCGGCTGATAGGATCAGGACGTCGTCACCCCCGTGAGGCTGATTTGTAAATTGTAAGAGATTTGTTTAATCGGCCCGTAATCCTAGAGCCGGCAGAAGGGAGAGGGTGGGAGACCCGCTTTCTAGATTTGTCACTGGGATTAAAGGGATAAGAGTGTGTTTAGAGTGATGAAGTGTGGCAGCTGCGTGCTTGTCTCCGCGGTATAAATCACGCTGTCCGCGGGAATTCACTTATGTCATAATCCTTCTAATGATTAATGTTACCTCTTCTGCAAGCACCTCTATGCTTTCTTCTGTTATCACATCCTAAACACAGTCACTAAACTATATCTGTGTGTAACGTGAAGATTTATTCTATTAGTGCCTTGTAAGGGCAGGGCCATCCTAAGGGCTGTATAGAATCCACTTGTTTGTTCATAAAAGCACATTAAATTAGTGGCGTAACTAGGCTTAATAAGCCCCCTGCAAAAGTGATAGCATGGGCTAGTGATGATTGATCATAATCAGCAAAATTACGATTTCGAAAAATGTCACGTACATTTTCACAATTACGCCTATACGTAATTACGATTTGCAAACTAAATTGATTTCGTAGTCCTTCGTAATTTTGCATAAAATGTTGCGCAATTTCACAAAATTTCGCATAATTTTGTGCCGGCTTTGGAGGTTAATAGCAAGGCCCCCATACATGCTACTGACACCAAAATTGCTACCTATGTTAAAGGGATTTGTGGGTACAAGGGCAAAAAGGATTTTCCAAAAAGACCATATCGTTTTTTGAGAAACTGAGTGACAGTCAGACAGCAGAGGAGAAGACACTAGTGCACAAAACAGCCAGATATCCAATCCGGGTCGGATATCCGATTTCAAACATTTCCAATCCGAATTACTGTGTTATTTCCAATCCGAATTACTGTGTTATTGTGTAGTTAGTACTGTAGTACTGCAGTCAGTGCTAGTAGTTGTTAGAGTAGTAGTACTACTGTGTTAGCTTTCTACAGAACTGCTGTGCTGTGAGCAGTGCCAGTGTGACAGTTGGTGTGCACTAGTGTCTTCTCCTCTGCTGTCTGACTGTCACTCGGCACTTGGCAAGTGCCACATGACACATGCCTAGTGCCGAGTGACACGTGCCAAGTGCCGAGTGACAGTCATACAGCAGAGGAGAAGACACTAGTGCACAAAACACCCAGATATCCAATCCGGGTCGGATATCCGATTTCAAAAATTTCCAATCCGAATCGGTTTTCCGACCCTAGTATCCGGGATATCCGGGCAAATTCGGATATCCAGATAGAAAAAACTTAAGTGACCTTTAAATTGCTTTAACCTTCCTGGCGGTAAGCCCGAGCTGAGCTCGGGCTATGCCGCCGGAAGGCACCGCTCAGGCCCCGCTGGGCCGATTTGCATAATTTTTTTTTGCTGCACGCAGCTAGCACTTTGCTAGCTGCGTGCAGTGCCCGATCGCCGCCGCTACCCGCCGATCCGCCGCTATCCGTCGCGCCGCAGCCGCCCCCCCCCCCCCAGACCCCGTGCGCTGCCTGGCCAATCAGTGCCAGGCAGCCCTATGGGGTGGATAGGAATCCCCTTTGACGTCACGACGTCGATGACGTCGGTGACGTCATCCCGCCCCGTCGCCATGGCGACGGGGGAAGCCCTCCAGGAGATCCCGTTCTTTGAACGGGATCTCCTGATCGCCGATCGCCGGCGGCGATCGGAGGGGCTGGGGGGATGCCGCTGAGCAGCGGCTATCATGTTGCAAGACTTTGTGTCGCTACATGAAAAAATTTTTTTTTTTTAAAAAGATTTGCTGCCCCCTGGCGATTTTTTAGCAAACCGCCAGGAGGGTTAAAAACGTTTTTAGGGTATATGAGGAATGTAGCATCATTATTTTGTAAAGGGGAACACTAATTGATGATGTGGGGACTTAAAATCCCCCCCCCCCCCCCCCAAAAAAAAAAATATGGCTGTCAATTAGGCTCCAGACAGCGGTCGTGCAGCCCACATTGTGTCCAAAGTCCAACCGCACAACTGGGACATGACAATTTTCAGCCAAGACACCTCCAAAAAATTATGCAGCAATTGTGTTCTGGGTTAAATATAGGTGGTATCAGTGGCCTGTGGCACCCCGAACTGGCGGTGGGAGCTGGGCAATGCAGCAGCAGCAGGTGTAACGTGTGCCAGGAGCATGCCGGACGTGGCATATGGCAATTGGCACTTAGCACGTGTCACTACACAATTACTGTGTTATTGTGTAGTTAGTACTGTAGTACTGCAGTCAGTGCTAGTAGTTGTTAGAGTAGTAGTACTACTGTGTTAGCTTTCTACAGAACTGCTGTGCTGTGAGCAGTACCAGTGTGACAGTTAGTGTGCACTAGTGTCTTCTCCTCTGCTGTCTGACTTTCACTCGGCACTTGGCAAGTGCCACATGACACATGGCAAGTGCCGAGTGACACGTGGAAAATACCACGTGACACATGCCTAGTGCCGAGTGACACGTGCCAAGTGACAGTCAGACAGCAGAGGAGAAGACACTAGTGCACACTAACTGTCACACTGGCACTGTTCACAGCACAGCAGTTCTGTAGAAAGCTAACACAGTAGTACTACTACTCTAACAACTACTAGTACACTGACTGCAGTACTAAAGTACTAACTACACAATAACACAGTAATCCTATTCCCTAATCCCTAACCTAACCTATACCTAAGGCTAATAGCTGGCCAGCAGGCAGCAGCTGGCCTGGTGTGTGCACAGCACACACACAGACACATAGCAGCAGCTGCCTGCAGCACACACTGTGACTGTCACACAAATGACATCAAGCTAATTAATGATGTAACAATAGTGTAGTGATAGTAGTGAAGGGGTTAATCACTGAACAGCTTTAGGTTTATCACTGTATACAGCACTTGCTAGGCTAGCAGCACTGGAGCATGTCTCTCAGTGAGCATTCAGCGAGCAAGGGACGCTATTTCTCATCATGGCAGCCCTCCTTATTATACAGGGTGGCTGGGCAGAGTTCCTTTCTGTGATTCGGTGCCAAGGTTTAGGCTGGGAGCCCTCTGATTGTCTCAATGAGGTCAGGTGGGGCTGGCCAAGGTTCCCCTCTGTGATTGGTTGCTAAGGCTTCTGCTGGGAGCCCTCTGATTGGCTCCAGGACGTCATCTCCATAGTTACAGTATTTCGGATCCGGATATCCGCAATATCCGCGTTATGCGTCCAAATATCCGGAGATAGCTATCCGGATTTCTAGAGAAATCCGGAATCCGATTCGGATAGCAGGCATGCCGCTTAGTTAAGACTTTTGGTTTCCTGAATTCCAGATAACGGGGACTTTGCTGTGCTTTTAGCTATAGACCCTGAACAAGAATGCAGATCAAGTACTCTGACTCAGCTGACTCAGGTTGCACTGGATCAGCCATATACTTGTTCCAGGATTTTGACTCAGACACTACTCACGCCAGAAGAGCAAAAGGCAACTGGCATTGTTTAAAAGGAAATAAATATGTCAGCCTCCATATCACACTCACCTCGGGTTCCCTTTTCAGCCAACCGGATCTAGAAATAAGTGCAACAAGATTTTTGTTTATTTGATTTTTTTTGTGTGTGTGCACAAACTGAAGGGTGGTTATGCATGCGAATTCCGCGTTGCACTTGTATGTCCCGCTATGCGGGACATTCCTGCAGCGGCGGTTTGCAGCGCATCGGGACCGCCGCAAACCGCCGATCTGTGTGCGCCCCCCAGCCCCATACCTGATCTCCCCCATCAGCGCTAGAAGGAAGTGACATTTAGATTTAAATGTCACTTCCGTTTCTTTCCTTTTTTTTTTTTAAATATAAAAAAGGCTATTGATTGATTTTTGCAGATTCCTTTCTGCAAAAAAAAAAAAGAAAAATAATTGCAGATCGCTGTATAAGACGCTAAGGAATATAAGACGCACCTAGGTTTAGAGGGCAAAAACCAGGGAAAAAAAAACAAAACTAAACCTGGTGCTTCCATATTTCAGGAGTGTCTTGTACATGACTTCCCCCAAATGGTGCCCTCCTTTGTCCACATGTCTCCCCCAGGTGTCCTCCTGTCCCCCCCAAGTGTCCTCCTGTCCCTCCAAACAACCTCCTGTCCCCTCCAAGTGTCCCCCCAAGTGTCCTGTCCCCCCAAGTGTCCTCCCAAGTGTCCTCCTGTCCCCCCAAGTGTCCTCCCGTCCCCCCCAAGTGTCCCCCAGAGCTTCCTCCTGCCCCCCCACTCTGTCCCGCTGTGAGTCCCCCCGCTTGTCTCTACCCCCCGTGTCACCGGGTCCCCCCCTGTGTTGCTGGGTCCCCCCTGTGAGAAGCGGCAGAAGCTTACCTCCTCCATCTTGCCCACGGCGATTGAAGGCATCCGGCTTCTGTGGGCGGCTTCCTCTAGTGCCGGGTTCTAATGACGCGTCATCAATTACGCGTCATTAGAAGCCGGCACTAGAGGAAGCCGCCCACAGAAGCCGGATGTCTTCAATCGCCGCGGGCAAGATGGAGGAGGTAAGCTTCTGCCGCTTCTCACAGGGGGGGGACCCGGCGACACGGGGGGGGGACCCCGGCGACACAGTAGTGGGTGGAGACAAGCGGGGGGGGGGGACTCACAGCGGGACACAGGCAAGGCAGGGAATCCCCAATGGTGTCGGGTCGGCGGTTCGTATAGGCGGGCGTCCGTAAGTTGGGGATTCCCTGCCTTTGCCGTATAAGACGCAGGGACTTTTTCTCCCCATTTTTTGGGGAGAAAAAGTGCGTCTTATACGGCAGAAAATACGGTAAATTTCATTTTTCTTACAGATTGCCTGCAAAGTTGATAAGGGAATGAATGGCATCCTATGGGATGGACTGGGGGAGGGTGTAAATAGTAGCTAGTATTTTATTGCTAATCTGCCCAATCGAAATACCAATGATTGCATTGTGTGTAGGGACAGTAAGACCCCGGGTGGCGGGCATAAAACCACCTATTATTGCGAAACTTGCTCACGCAGGCCCGGATTACACCCAGGAAACTGTTTTTCAATTTACCATACCTTAGCTTGCTCCTCTGCTACCAGCCAATTGAAGATGCCAAACTGTCCAAATAAGGTATCAAATTAAACGTTATAATGTGTTCTTTAAAATAAGATATTCCATGTTATGGTGTTACGTTCCATGTTAAAATGGGAGAGAGAGAATAAGGGAGAGCGCATTTCCTTAAAAAAAAAACTCAGAGCAGAAACGACTTCCTTTAGGAAAGAACTCCGAGTGGAAAGGCTTAAATGTGTATAAATATATTACTGTGCCTGTATATATGTCCTTTGTGTCTTTTGTAAAGCTGACATAGGTTAAGTGAAGGCGCTGTCCTCTAAGTATCACCTCCAGGCAGACGGGATGCATCAGGTCAGAACATTGCGGAGGTCATGACATGAAAGCCCCTCCGGGTGCTTCTGGGTGGAGATGACGGGCGAGGGAGCCCACAGAGCTCTGGCCAGAATGAAATATTAGATGAGTCTTTGTAGTGGAGGAATTCAATTGGAAGCAGAAGGACGGGATTTGAGAAGAACCTCAACATTAATCTCTACATACGCCGTGTGACCTCCGACATCTCGCTTTCATCCTGGTTATTATCCAGCCAGATCTTCACGTATCATGCAGAGACAGAACTCTACAGCACTTATTACAATACAGCCAAGACATAACAACAAGGGAAATCTTTTCTGTATTGTATTGTAAAGCTCAACCCAGGCAGAGATTTCATTGTAATGTCTTAAAGCTTAGAATGAATCGCAGTGGCATAACTACAATTCAGAAACCCCCCCCCCCCCCAGCGAAACTTTGATGGGGCCACCCTATGTTCACACCCAGGGACATTTCTTGGGCAAAGCGAGCAGGGCGACCACCCTGGGCGCAGACTGGCAAGTAGAAGAAGGGGGGCGCAGGCAGAAGGACATAGCCACTAGGGAGCTGGTGACGCGCGGTGCAGCCAAATGGAAGAAGAAAGAAGATGACCTTCCTTGACTCCTCCTGGGCTGCCTGCGTCAGACGTCAAGTCCTCATCGCGTCACCACCACGCGAAGACACCTGGTGTCCTGTAGCGGTACTGCAGGCTGTCAATGAGCGGCGCCCATGGAGGAGTCGGTTTTCTGGGCTCACTTCGCCTGTGTGTTTTCCTGGTCCCTGCTTCATCCTGGATGAGCGGCTGGTCACCAGTAAGTAGGCAGATCTACTTGTGACCTGTGGCTGTGTGACTGTCCCTCGCCCTGGGTGCAATTTAGCCTAGAAACTGCTCTGTTCACACCCCTTCCGTTGCCTCCCCTTGGTTCACTTCATGGCCTTGGGCCCATCTCACAAGGGTCATAAAGTGCGGCCATCATGATCTTCACACCCATAACAAGTGTAACCAAAAAAACACCTGATCTGCAGTATAGTCTGAAGTATAAATCTGAAGTATAGTCCCCACTATCGGAGGAGCGGAAGGCTAGTGGTTGGGGCCCTAAAACAGCTCTGGGACCCCCTATGATCGCAGGGGCTGCTCATGTCTAGTTACGCCCCTGATAAATGGTTCACAAGTGTAACATGCGACATCAGTTAAAGTGTACCTGAAATGACACGTAACATGGCTGCGCTCATTTTACTTTTTTTTTTTTTATCAATGTTAGCAATCCGGAGTCCTTAAAGGGACTCCGAGCTCACCCCAAAAAAGAAAGTAGTACTCACCAGGGGCTTTCTTCATCCCAGTGCTGGTTGGGAGGTCCCACGCCGGCGTCCTGGCTCCTCTCCTTCTCCCCGCTCCGGAACGGCTGACAGGCCGCAGCCCGGGCGACACTCGGTAGAGTGTCGGGCTGCAGCTTCCGCGTATGACGCGGCTGACGTCACACGCCGGCCGCCTCGCGTCATCACGGCGGCCGGCGTGAAAGTACTGCGCATGCACGATTAAAGCGCGCATGGGCCCGTACTGCCACGCCGGCCGCCGTGATGACGCGAGGCGGCCGGCGTGTGACGTAATCCGCGTCATACGCATAAGAAGCAGCCCGACACTCGGGCGAGTGTCGCCCGGGCTGCGGCCTGTCAGCCATTCCGGAGCGGGGAGAAGGAGAGGAGCCAGGACGCCGGCGTGGGACCTCCCGACCAGCACTGGGCTGGAGAAAGCCCCTGGTGAGTACAACTTTCATTTTTTTTATGAGCTCGGAGTCACTTTAACTTTTTCTTCTGAGTTTTCTCCTAGGAAATAATTTTCCATCTTCTGTTACTATCATCTTTTCAGCACTCTGCAATTGAAAAAGTACCAAAAAAGTAGGTGAAAAAGTACTACCAAAATTATTTTGAGTATTTTCTAGCTTGCCGGTGGCTCTGCAGGAGTGGTGTAACAGGGGGGGCCCGAGATGTGGGGGACCCCAGCTACTAACCTTCCCTTTCTCTGATACTCCAGATCAGGCATTTTTACATGTTATAGGTGTAGAGATCCTGATCACCACACTTGTTTTATGAGCCTTGTAAGATGGGCCCCAGCCTGTGAGGGTCAACAAGAAGGGCCCCATCAAAACTTTGCAGGGAAGTCCCATGGTTTGTAGTTATGCCCCTAAGGTGGACTGTCGTTGAGCTGTCACTGATAACTAATTAGAAGTCATAAAACTTCTGCATAGCTAAGAAATACTTCTGAGTGCAGGGAACTGACTAAAATGTTTAACAGCTGTTTGCGTGAGAGCTGAATAACATTTAAAAAAAAACAAAAAAAAAACTGCCGTCATGCACTTGAGAAAGTCAAAAGTTTAAATGTAGTTTTTTAAACTTTAAATATAAAATAAAACTTTGGGTTTCTAGGAAAGTCATGTTTAGGTTGGGGACTATATATACAATTTTTTTAAAAATCTCATTTGTTAATTTTCACCTCATGTTAACGTAATTAAAGTATTTTTCACAAATAATATTCTTTTACATGCACGTTATAGTATATAATGTTTATACAACCTCACTGTATAATAGTTCTGTTATCCTGACTCAGCAATGACCTTGCATGTCAAATCCACCAACAGACAAATTACAGCAATGTTTTGCTGTAACAAACATGCCTGATGCTGTCATTGTTTCCGTCCAGGTAAGGAATGTTGTATGTTACGTACAGAGTGAAAGGAATGCACATGTGCCTATTTTGGGACCCGCTCACTTTACATCTTGCTGCCAGCTGTCATGGTACCAAGACGTTTAGCTAGATCTTTTTAAAGTGAATGGGAACCGCATTTTTAAAATATGAAGCAAATACTTACCTAAGGAGAGGGAAGGCTCTGGGTCATATAGAGCCTTCCCTCTCCTCTCTCGGTGCTCCCTATCCTGTGCTGGCTCCACCTCGTTTCAACCCCCCGTCGAAAGGGTATTTGGAAGTCTTCGGGAGCCGTGTCCTCCCGAAGACATGCGGCTCCATACTGCACAGGCGTGAGCGTGCAAGAGAGCGTGCTTGCGCAGGTGCAGTACAGGGCCGCCCTTCTTCAGGAGCACTCGGGCTCCCTGAAGACTTCTGAAGCCTCCTGCGGCCAGATAAAGCAGTATTTGACTAATTTAGTCAAATACTGCTACCAGGCGAGCCAGCACTGGAACGAGGGGACCAGGAGAGGAGCGGGAAGGCTCTATAGGACACAGAGCCTTCCCTCTCCTTGGGTAGGTATCTGTCTCATTTTTTTAAATGCGGTTCCCATTCACTTTAACATGGACAGCAGTTTAAAAAGAAAAAACAACAGTTAAATAAAACTAGGATGTACACATGTGATTGTAGAACTTCAGCCCCACAACCCACTCATGTCAGATTATCTCTGGGGGGGGGCATAGCACAAGAATGGAGCGGCCAGAGATGATGGCGAAGGGCCCACATACCTCATGGGACTGGAGGAAGCCCCAGGTAAGTATAAATGCACACATTAATAACGTCCCAGGCACACTTTAATGAAGAGAATTCCCTATAAATTATGTATAAATACATATACACAATAGGAGATGTACACCTTTATTAACCACTTAATGTATTAGGTACAGTATATCTACACCCCTACAGGCTTCATCTTAGTTACCGGGGGGGGTAGATATACATAGCTCTGCAGCTACCGCCGCTGTGCACACGTTCCCCCCCGTTGCAATGATCGGTGGCTGAGATTTCTCATTCTGAGATTAGAAAAAATTTTTCCCATCCACCATTCACTTCCTGTAAGCGTAATAGTAAGATTACAGAACACATAAAAAAAATGACTGAGGCCATCTTGTGGCCAAATAGTAAAATTTTATGTACATACATTTTTTTTTTTTAAATAAAAAGACCTACACTTATTTTTAGATTAACTAGTTAATTCCCACACTCTCCCATATTTTCCAAATATAAATATTTACATTAAAAAAAATTCAAAATGACAATTAAAAAAAATACATAAATAGTTACCGTAGGGACTGAACTTTCTTTTAACATGTATGTCAAGACGGTATATTACTGTTATTTTTAAAATTATAGGCTTGTAAATAGTGATGGACACAAAACTGAAAAAGCGCACCTTTATTTCCAAATAAAATATTGGCGCCATAAATTATGATAGGGACCTAATTTAAATGGTGTAATTTAAATTAGGCAAATAAAATATGGGCAAATAAAATACGTGTTTTTTAATTATAGTAGCTTCTATGATTTAAAAACTATAATGGTCAAAAAACGAGAAATTATGCATTTTTTCAATTTTTTTTCCTATTATTCCAGTTAAAATGCGTTTAGAATATACTATTTCTTAGCATAATGTACCACCCAAAGAAAGCCTAAATGATGGTAATAACAAGATATATATAATTTTGTTGTGATGAGTAGTGATAAAGTTATTGGCGAATAAATGGAAGAAGTGCTGAAAGGTGAAAATCCCCTCAGTGGTGAACTGGTTAAACAAGATGCTGCTGCCACTTGCAGGACCCCTGAGCTACGGTGATCATACATCCCACTTTACCCGGGACAGGTCCCGGATTCGGGGTCCCCTGTCCCAGGCTGCGCTATGTCCCGGGAAACATCCCGCTTTTATCCATGGGACGTCCTGGCCTCGGGACTCTGGCCACCGTACGATTGCATGAACTGGCCGAGGCGTCTAATAGACACCGCGCCAGTTCATAGCCCGCAGCCCCGCTCCAGCCTGCATAGTCTTCCGGCAGGCAGAGCAGGGCTATGGGAAGATGGCATCCGAAGCCCTGTACTGGAGACTATTTGTGTCTACAGTACAGGGCTTCGGGTGCCATCTTCCCATAGCCCTGCTATTCCATTCAGCGCGGGAGACTGCAGGAGGATCTTCCGGGGGAGCTGCGCACCAGAGGCCGGCCGGGAGAGGAGACTTCTGTCAGGTGAGTAAATTCCTTTTTTTGCATGTGAAATGTTGCCCAAATTGCGTTTGTTTTCTGCAAAAATTTGCCCAAATTGCGTTTGTTTTCTGCTGAAATGTTGTCCAAATTGCGTTTGTTTACTGCTAAAATGTTGCCCAAATTGCGTTTATTTTCTGCTGAAATGTTGCCCAAATTGTGTTTGTTTTCTGCTGAAATGTTGCCCAAATTGCATTTGTTTTCTGCTAAAATGTTGCCCAAATTGCGTTTGTTTTCTGCTGAAATGTTGCCCACATTTTGCGTTATTTTCTGCTGAAATGTTGCCCAAATTGCGTTTATTTTCTGCTGAAATGTTGCCCACATTTTGCGTTGTTTTCTGCTGAAATGTTGCCCAAATTGCTTTTGTTTTCTGCTGAAATGTTGCCCAAATTGCGTTTGTTTTCTGCTGAAATGTTGCCCAAATTGCGTTTGTTTTCTGCTGAAATGTTGCCTAAATTGCGTTTGTTTTCTGCTGAAATGTTGGCCAAATTGTGCTTGTTTTCTGCTAAAATGTTGCCCAAATTGCGTTTGTTTTCTGCTGAAATGTTGCCCAATGTTGCCCATTTTTCGGCGAATGCCCACCCCCTGCCCCAAACCCTCCCACGCCCATTTTTCAGCTTGCGCGAACACCCCCCCAGTCCCCCATCGCATGCTCATGTGATGCTGGGAACCAATGAGGGACAAGTATCAAGTCTGAGTGGTGGAGAAGCAAACAACCTTGAATACTGTCTGTGCAGCACTTTAAAGGGGAACTGAAGAGAGAGGTATATGGAGGCTGTTATGTTTATTTCCTTTTAGACAATACCAGTTGCCTGGCAGCCCTGCTGATCCTCTGCCTCTAATACTATTAGCCATAGCCCCTGAACAAGCATGCAGCAGATCAGGTGTTTCAGTGGTTCAGACTTATAAGTCTGATCTGACAAGACTAGCTGCATGCTTGTTTCTGGTTTTAATCAGATACTACTGCAGAGAAACAGACCAGCAGGGCTGCCAGGCAACTGGTATTGATTAAAAGGAAATACACATGACAGCCTCCATATACCTCTCTCTTCAGTTCCCCTTTGAATCTTGGGATGTATAAAAAGATCATCACTTGGAAAGTCATCAGGCTTCTATGGACTTACACAAGCAAAATTACTTGGTATATTCTGCATCACATTATGCAAAGAAAGCACAAATGAGAGTCTAAGCAATGATTTTACAGTCCACCGCATTTAGAAAAGTCAGAGCCTTTAGAAAACAATGAAAGATTATTACACTTAGATGGAGAGGGCCAAGCTGCAATCTATAACACTTCATTTCTAAAAGCTCTGTGCAATTTGTAGCCCAGTTTTGTCAATAAAAGGGAGAATAACAGCTATCAAAATCAGAGTAAGCGGCCCTTGTAAATAGCCAGCACGCCTCTCTGACATTTCCTTTAAAATGGTTGCATAACATAAAATCTCTAATATTTAGAGGGAATGATTAGAGTTTTAGTTATGCACAACACTATGTTTTAAAGGGCTGCATCTTGCAGAGAGTTAAAGAGGAACTGTAACGACAAAACGTCCCCTGGGGGGTACTCACCTCGGGTGGGGGAAGCCTCCGGATCCTAATGAGGCTTCCCACGCCGTCCTCCATCCGTCAGGGGTCTCGCTGCAGCCCTCCGTGCAGCGGTGACGTAATATTTACCTTCCTGGCTCCTGCGCAGGCGCTCTGACGGCTGTCGGCTCCGAAGTAGGCGGAAATACCCGATCGCCGTCGGGTCTGCTCTACTGCGCAGGCGCAAGTTTCCGGCGCCTGCGCAGTAGAGCGTACCCGACGGAGATCAGGTATTTCCGTCTATTTCCGTGCCGAAAGCCGCCACAGCGTCCCCGCTGGAACCAGCAAAGGTAAATATTGAAGCTACAGTCGGCTCTGTCGCCGGCTGTTCGGAGGGCTGCAGCGAGACCCCCGTAGGACAGAGGACGGCGTGGGAAGCCTCATTAGGATCCGGGGGCTTCCCCCACCCGAGGTGAGTACCCCCCAGGGGAGGTTTTTGTTGTTACAGAGTCTCTTTAAGCTCTCTGACTAGTCATGGAGAGGGCTGTTTGTTATCTGACTTTTATTATCTCAATTGTTCCTGGACTATTTATTTTTCCTCTGCTAGAGGAGAGGTCATTACTTCACAGACTGCTCTGAAAGACTCATTTTGAATGCTGAGTGTTGTGTAATCTGCACATATTAGAGAATGATGCAATGTTAGAAAAAACACTATATACCTGAAAATAAAAGTATGAGAATATTTTCTTTGCTGCTAATCTTCTAGTAATTATTTATAGTACACAACCAATTCATTACATCATATTTTTTTTTTCGCTTCAGTGTCTCTTTAAGCTTTAAAGAGAAGACTGTAACATCAAAAAGATCCCCTATGGGGTACTCACCTCGGGAAACAGTAAATTCGGGCGCCTGAGGCAAGTGGACAAAAAGGGCGCCGCCATTCACTCCCATAATAAATATTGTTTAATGGGCGCCCAACAGAAAAAAAGGGCGCCGGAGAAAAATAACGTTTTACAAGCGGCGCCCGGAGACTTTTACTGTTTTATAACTGCTTTTTATGATTACACATTATTTAATGATTTATAATTATTTAAACATTATTTTTAAATGAAAAACAGTACAATCTTTTTTAAAACAATATTTTTAAACGAAAAACAGCACAATATTTTTTTTCAAACGTTATTAATGCTTATCACAGGGGAGTCTTAGGTTTAGGCACCACCAGGGGGGTCTTAGGGTTAGGCACCACTTGGGGGGTCTTAGGTTTAGGCACCACCAGGGGGGTCTTAGGGTTAGGCACCACCAGGGGGGTCTTAGGGTTAGGCACCACCTGGGGGGTCTTAGGGTTAGGCGGGTCTTAGGGTTAGGCACCACCAGGGGGGTCTTAGGGTTAGGCACCACCAGGGGGTCTAGGGGTTAGGGGTAGGTACAGGGAGGGTTCTGTATGAGAGTAGGGTTAGGTATAGCTTTAGTAAAATTCTTATTAATCTTTTATAAAACGTTATTATACATTTCACTTTTTAAACAGGGAAGATTAACGTTTTTACAATTGCCGATTTCATACACATTATTTAATGATTTATAACTTTATAAAACATTATTTTTAAATGAAATATAGCACAATTTTTTTTTTAAACATTATTCATGCTTATCGTTTAAAACCCTGCGACCTTTTTTCCCGACGCCCTTTTTTACCATACGCCCACCTCGGGTGGGGAAAGCCTGAGGATCCTAATGAGGCTTCCCACGCTGTCCTCTGTCCCACAGGGGTCTCGCTGCAGCCCTCCGAACAGCCGCCGACAGACCCGACTGTTGATTCAATATTTACCTTTGCAGGCTCCAGCGGGGGCGCTGTGGCTGCACTTGGCTCCAAAGTAGACGGAAATACCCGATCTCAGTCGGGTACGCTCTACTGCGCAGGCGCTGGAGACTTGCGCCTGCGCAGTAGAGCAGACCCGACGGCGATCGGGTATTTCCACCTACTTCGGAGCCGACAGCCGCCAGAGCGCCTGCGCAGGAGCCGGGAAGGTAAATATTGATGTCACCGCTGTACAGAGGCCTGCAGCGAGACCCCCGAGGGACGGAGGACGGCGTGGGAAGCCTCATTAGGATCCGGAGGCTTCCCCCACCCGAGGTGAGTACCCCCCAGGGGACGTTTTGATGTCACAGATTCTCTTTAAGATCAAAGCTGATTTGCCACATCCAGGCAGCAGAACAAGGTATTTACTTTGAAACTGTTTAAACATAAAATAAAATTATGAGATATATAAAAACAGTCATTTTTAGGAGTAGATACAATTGTTTATCTCATCCGTTCAATTTCACCTTGGGTTCACCTTAAAGGACACCCAAGGCGAAAATAAACTAATGAAATAAACGATTTTATCCTTTTCCTAAAAATGACTTTTAAGATATTCCACAGTTTTCGTTTATGTTTAAATCTACTTTTTTTCAGTTTTTACTGTTTTATTGCTTTTGCTCAATGACACATTCTTTGAAGTATGCCAGAGCTAAAATCTATTAACTATTGAACCTTTTTATCTCTTTCCTGCTTTCAGGAGCCATTTTCTGCTAGGAAGGTGTTTTATAGTTGTAATTTCTTATCAGTGAGGGTCACACTGTTGTCACTTAGGGCCCATATGCAATTCACTTTTTCACCTGAGTTTTCTCCTAAGTGATATTTTTAAACTTGTCAATAAAATGCATTTTAAGCCACCAGAAAGCAAGAAAATACTCAAAATAATTTTGATAGTACTTTCTCACCTACTTTTTTTACTTTTTAGTTGAAAAGTGCCGAGAAGTTATTTTAAATCGAAGATGAAAAATGATCTCCTGGGAGAAAAGTCAGGTGAAAAAGTGAATTGCATATGGGCCTTAGTATTTGAGTCAGGATTGAGTCAGCCACTTATTTACCTGATATTTAACTCTTTCAGGCAGAGAAAGAAAAAAAGGAACACAGCATAGTTATTAGTGTGCTTGGCACTGTACAGGTCTATCTCATCATGTCACAATACATCTCGGGTATCCTACCTAATAATCTACAAGTGTCCCTGCATCCCATGTCTGTGTGTCAGTGCTTTTGCGCTACTGTGCATGTCCTGCACTGACACAGCCATTGAGACAGGACGCAGGGGCCAGGAGGTGGGCCGGCCGAGTGGGAGTGTGTGCGTGCGCGGCGGGCAGGTGCGCGCGCATGGCGAAAGACCTAGAGATCATTTTTATTCGGGCTTTAGTCACTAGTCCTTTAATAATAATAATTGGAGTTTGACCATAAGGGACAACACTGAGGCTGCTTTTACATCTGAAATCTGCATTTGCGATTGTACAGCACCACAGAATATGATGGCGTTTTATAAATAAAATAATAATAATAATAATTTGCGATTTCCCGCCCCGTCCCATCACCCCGGCACAAAATCATATGACCCTGCGGCAGAGTGTGCCGAGAAGGTCATATGCAAAGCGCCACGCCCCCCCCCCCCCCCCTCTCACCCAGTGATGTACTCCCTACTGGACAGGAGGTATGTCACAGGAATTCCCATGTTTCTCCGTCGAGTTCCTGTCGTTCTGCGTGCCACACCGCCAACATGTTTAAAATTCCTGCGTCATCATTGACTTACATTATTGCCACCTTCGCTGCATCGGTGCGGAAGTTGGACAATAATTGTTGACTTTGCGGAGGCTCGGCTGCAGATCGGGAACTTTCAGTGCAAGGCGACGCTGTAAGTGTGCTAAGCCCCATTGCCTTGCATTGCGGTAAAACAGAGTAACGCAGTGCAGGATTTCAATGCAAAGAGCCCGAGTCTAATAAATGACTTCACCATTACTTCAGTGTGACTTTGTCTCCCTAGTTCCCTCTCTCCTGCTTAATTCTATAGCTTACTATTATTACTGGTAAGTATTTACAGTTTATAGCCTTTCATCTACTGTAGCATTTTACAAAATGTCTTAAAAATGTTCAATTGCAGATATTTTCCCATTAAAAAATTGACAAATTCCCTTTCAGTTTGTGAAATAAAAATAAAAGATATGATGCGCGGCCCGTATTCTGAGATCGCGGCGTCACATTTCTACATAAAGTGGGACAGCCTTGGCCATTAAACACACGCCGGAGAATTACACACATAACTTGGAACAGGATTCCCAACTTCTGCAGCATCAATCACACTCTGCGTTGTCAAGGTCGCTCGGAGGATGAGCAGAGTTACGCCAGATGCCGAGGAGAGCGCTCGGTAATAAAATGAGGGGATTGCATAATCGCATAATACTTCTTCATAGATAGCTTCCGAAGAAGAAAAACAGCAATAGAGGAGAATTAGAAACAAGGTTAATAAATGACAAAGTCATCAGTCATTGTGATAATGGTATGAACTGCTGGCTGCAAACTTTATACAAACTTAGCATAGCATTGTGTGCTGCATAGCAGTGGGTTGTGCCATATGTTTGGTATTCCATTGGGAGAGAGGGGCGCAAGTAGCTGACAGCATCACTATGACTACTGGGCAACATGGTAGCCAGGGCAGGATTTACCATAAGGCACTGTAGGCACGAGCCTACAGGCGCCTGATGATGGAAAGGTGACGCACTCTCCTCCCCGAGCGCCTTCCACCCTCCCTATGCAGAGTCCTGATGAGAGTGTAAATGAGAGGTTACCCACCCTGCTCTCTGCATTCCACTGATGAGATCTCCCTTCAGACTGGGGCACCTCCAGCTACTTAATACTGAGGTTCTTCTAGCTACTTAATACTTTGGGGCCCCTCAAGCTACTTTATATTGAGGGTACTTCTGGCTACCGAATACTAATAGGCACCTGTAGCTACCTATGATGGACACGGGAAGTCAGGGAGAAGCAATAGCTGGGACAGCCAGCACACTTGCGGTACAGTTTAGTAGGAGGTTTAGGCTTATGGAGGGCGAAATCTAAGGTACCAGGACATATGTGCCGATAGGCTCCTGTGAAGTAAATCCAGGCCTGTTGGTAGCATGACGGATAGCTCTTTGGCCTTGCAGCTGGATCCCCTCTTTAAATCTGGGTCATGACTCTACCTGCCTTAAGTTTGTATGTTGTCCCCATGTTTGTTTGGGTTTCCCCTGAACACTCCAGTTTCCTCCTCCCACACCACACAAATATAATAGTTAATTGGCACTCCCTCCTCCTCTAAAGTCTTTTGTCACTATTGCCTTGGGTTTACTTTAAACAGATGAAAATACTTCCTGTGTAAATATATGTGACATTCCCTGGCTGTTCTGTGACCTGATTATAGAGTGTATGGGTGCCGGGTGTCCTCATGTGTTGCTCATTACACAGGCAGATGATTGGGGTTCCCTCAAGCAATCACTTCCACCCTCAGCAGACCATTCTGTGATATGCTTGGGGAATCGCCCAGAGAGATCTCACAGATAAATGCACCGTGGTGAGCATTTACCCTCCTTCCGCGCTTCATACCAGGCTGATCAGTGCCTCTGCTGTGAAGTCTGCGAGGACACGACTCCCACTGGTGGAACTACAATAAAACTAAAACCAAAAACTTCAGAACTTTATAGCGAAGTTTACCGAGAACTTCTGATTTCAGAAGGAGAAAAAATAAAGTATAGGCGCAACAAAAAGAAAAAAAAAACAGTTTTAATAAATAAAATGAATTCAGTAAGAATCATGAAAGGGAAATCTCACTGTTAGATCAGCTCTCTGTGAGGCAATAAAAAACGTATCCAACCCCGCCACTTTCTGTAAGAAAGAAGAAAGGCATCCTCATGAAATCGTCTGTATGTAGTGTACGTTCAGAGCAGGATTATCCACAAGGCAACCAAGGCAGGTACCTGGGGCGTAGTGGGCATCAGGGGCCCCAACTGCCACTTTCTCTGACCCCTCTCCCATCTCAAGCTATCAAAAGAACCATAAGGGCAACACAGTGGCATAATGGTTAGTGCTCATGCCTTTCAGCGCTGGGTCCCAAGTTTTCGAATCCCAGCCAGGTCAACATCTGCAAGGAGTTTGTATGTTTTGCCCGTGTCTGTGTGGGTGTCCCCCGGGCAGTCCGGTTTCCTCCCAAATCCCCCCAAAAACATACAGATAAGTTAATTGGCTTCCCCCCTAAATTGCGCCTAGACTATGATACATGCACTACACGATACATACATAACATACATAGACATATGACTATGGTAGGGATTAGATTGTGAGCCCCTCTAAGGGACAGTTAGTGACAAGACAATATACTCTGTACAGCGCTGCGTAATGTGTTGGTGCTATATAAAATTACTTAAACAAATAAATAAATAATGTATCTCACTATACTAGCACAAAATATAGAGACTAAAAGCAGAAGTCCTCTGTTATTGTCTCGTGCTGCCCCCTAGTGACAAGTGGCTGTAAATACACATAACAGCAGTACTAATTAGAAGCAAGGAAATGTAACAAATAAGAAATAAAAATGTGCTAAATAAATTGGCTGGTAAAGGATTAAATTCACCTTGTCTCCTATTAAGCCTTTTAAGCCAAGTAAGAAAATATTTAGGCTAATTTTTACTAGGCTAACTCGCCTACTTGTTGGAACATTTTCAATTGCAGAGTGCTGAAAAGTTTTTTTAAATGGAAGAGGTAAATTATCTCGTAAGGTGGCCACTAATGATCCAACCTTTTTCATCCAATCTTGATCCAATCTTTTTCAACCAATCTTACCATTTCTATGTAATATAAGGGAAAGCCTATAGTATTCATTCAATATATTCACTCAGTTTACTCTTCTACTACATAGATTTGGTAAGACTGGATGAAAAAGATTGGATCATTAGTGGCCAGTGGCCATCCTAAGGGAACTGCCTAAATTATCCATTCAATGCTTTTACTCAATTTACCCTTATAATAAATATACTTGGTAAGATTGGATGAAAAAGATTGGAACATTAGTGGCCACCATTAGGAGAAACTCAGGAGAAAATAGTGAACTGGGTAAGTGCCAAAGAGAAGAGCATTGTAGGTATCTTCAACAATCAGAAATCAGAAAAATCTGAAAAACCTTTATTTGCCAAGTACAATGGTTGTCGTACCCAGAATTGATTGTGGTGCTCATGGCATTGGCAAACAGAACCGGCAAGACAATTGGCACAAACAGATACCGAACAGCAAAGATACAGCAATACAATAGCAACACAAATACTGATACATGTAGGAAGTTCATTATTCATAGCAATTAGGGAAGTGTGAACTAAACTGACAGTACATAAATTGTTTGGGAGTAGTTAGGAGAGTTCTGATAAGAGTGCTGCACCCTTGCGGTGCTTGGAGGTTCAGGGCGAGCTCGAGGAAGACTTTACTGACAAGTTGTTAGGGTTTTCACTGGGAAGGCGGAACTGGCGGGGGAGAGCTGGAGTTCAGCTGGAGGAAAGCCTAAAGGAAAGAAAGTGCTCCAGCGATTGGTGGTTCTAGAGGGGATGGTCCTGTAGCAGCGGCCCGATGGGAGGAGCTCAAAGAACCAGTTACCAGGGTAGGAGGGGCCTCGTGAGATCTTAGTGGTTCTCGTCTTCATTATGGTTGAGTGGAGGAGGTTGAGAGATGGCAGGGTTGATCCAATAACTCTTCCCAAAGTGCTAATCACTTTTTGGAGCTTGTAACTGTCACTGGCGGTAGCGCCCTCATAGCAGACAATGATGGATGAGCAGAGGATTGACTCCATGGTAGCGGGGTAGTTCACGTAGCATCCCAAATGTCTTCAGTTGTCATGACAACAGTTGTATACTGTTGCCATGGTTTCCAGCAAGTTTCCTAAAATCATTATAGGAGTGGCAGACCGAAGGTGAAAAATATTATGTAATAATATTCACTTAAAAATAGCTTTAACATGTTCTACCGAATTTTATATTAAAGCATAGTACGGTAATGATTTTAGATCAGCCCTTTTTAGCCGTCCTTTAACTCTTTCTCTGCCTACACATCAACCTAGTGTTTAACCCCTTCTCTGCCCAAACATCCTCCCAGAACTTCCTCTCTATTTCCTCCCAACTACAAACGGACGTTGGCTACAGCATGGTTCACCAGTGGCAAACTTCCATCCCATAATGCCCAGTATGATCTATGACCTGAAGTCACCTGGCCAATAGGGATAGAGTTTGCCGCGGTGAACGCATTTGCTAACCAGCATTCCCATCCGGACACACTGGTTCTTGGGCACCAATGGCCGGATCATTTCAGGCCAAAGGTCATGCTGGGTATTTAGGGATAAATGTGTGCTACTGGTGAACCATTTTGCAGCAAACTGCCACGTTTTGTACACACCTCTGCCTGCACAGAGACCAACCATTCCCCAGGGAGCCACTCAAGCTTGAAGCCTCCCTGATGTTGAGGTTCATTACATATACCGATGCTCAGGTCCATTTTCCCTCTTCTGCTCCTAAACAGGGCTGCCCAGATCTCTGCTGTACCCAATGAACTTACTACTATATTTTATGGTAATAGAATAAAGATAATGAAGGTAATTTTCATGTTTATCTTGCCATGCTCCATGTTTTTAGTAAACATAATATATTATTTATCCTTCGCGTCGGCTGTCACTCATTTAACCACCTTGAGGAGTTGATACTATCACTCATTATACGCAACTGTTTTCATAACACACTTTTCTGTATTTGTGAAACATTTTCCATTGTAAACAATTCACTAGGCGTGAACCTGCGACAAACAGAATCTCAACTACTAAGGCGTAATTTACTAATGGGAAAGTGATAGACACTGTGTATGTATGTCCCTTATTTCTCTCATTTTGATGCACTCCAGGATTTTGTGTCCAGCCTGAGACAGTTACTAAGGTGAGCAAAGTGATCCACGCCAGCATTTGGTTGTTTCCCCTTAGAGGACTGTTCACTTGGGAATTAAAAGCCCAATCAACCCAGCCCAGTTTAAGTTTATATGAGAGCACAGAGGCTGTGTCTAGGCTGCAAAAGTGATTGATGCTGGAAAAGACAGCTATATTTGAGTTGATTAGTCCAAGACAAGTTTAGGCATGATTGTGCAGTGTCTCAGTTTTGTGGGGGCAAGGTTTTTTGTTTAGTTTAAGTTTAGTTATGTTAATGCTTGTTTTTTTGTTTTTGTTAATTTATACCCTGTTAAAGAGGAACTTCAGCCTAAACAAACACACTGTCATTAAGTTACATTAGTTATGTTAATTAAAATAGATAGGTAATATAATCTCTTACCCACCCTGTTTTTAAAGAACAGGCAAAGGTTTGTGATTTCATAAGGGCAGCCATCTTTTTGGTTGAAAGGAGGTGACAGGGAGCACGAGACACAGTTCCAACTGTCCTGTGTGCTGATCACCCCTCCCACTTGCTAGGCAACGTGAATAACAACATAGGAAATCCCATCATGCTTTGCACAGCATCAGGGGAAAAAAAGCCCGGGCAGTTTTCTTTGATGGGGCGGAGTTTAGCTAAAAATGCAGCTAAAAATGAGACTTCTATAAGAAAAACAAAGTTCTGATGCTGTGAAACTGTTAAGGAAACACCAAGCCTTTGCAGTTCTGCTGAGTAGATTTTTAGTCTGGAGGTTCACTTTAAGTTACCTGTTATTGATTATTATTAAAATTGCAGACGTGGCTGATCATAAATAAGTATCACTTCAACAGAGGTAGTCATTATTTTATTGGGATAAGTACGTAGATGGGAATGGAGTGAGAGTGTTTATTTCCGCTGGGTATGACAATTTGGTGGGAGGTGTTGGGTGCGAGTCGGGGATGTCAGTAAACACTGCAGGGTCAAGCACGTTACCGCTGTATACTGTGTATATCCCAAATAATCCTGATTGCTTTTAGAATTTACCTTGTCAAACATTGGACTTTGCTGGGCTTTAGATTCTGCAATTTACTAGGAAAGATTTGGATGGTGGTCTAATTGTTTCGGCTTATCTGGGGATTTATTAAAAATAGAAATGGCCTATGAAAAAACAGACAAACACATCACCTGTATCCACATGTACCTTAGAGATCACCTTCATAATGAAGGCAGCATAATCCTGACTGGATGCAATAAATCCCTTGTCTTTTAGTCCTCAATTCAAAGTGTGTTTTTTTTGTAGTAAGTGTCCTGGATTATCCTAAAGGTCTTTTTAGTGTTTCCTGCTGCCCATCTGCCAATAATCGCATTTCCTTTGTATAGTTTGCTGAGGACATTTGGCCTCTTAATACTTTTTATCAAGAAAAGTTATTTTTTCACTTCCTGTTAATGTAACATATCGGCAGCAGATGAAAGGCGTAACAGTTATGTAACAGTTATGTAGCTTTACGGCTTTTCCCTCCATTAGAAATAATCAGAAATATCAGACCCTCTGCTGGTCTTTTATTCAGGTGATGGCCACTATGCAGTGCTCTAACCTAATGCTGGGTACACACGGTGCGTTCCCGCATCGAATGTGCCGCTCAATTCTTGACGATTCGATTATTTCCGAGCATTTCCGAGCGCATTTCGATGATTTTTAGGTCGAATGCCATGTAAAGTATGGCAAATCAACCTAACAATCCATCGAAACGTGAATCGTACACGTCGGAAATAAACGAATCGACGGGAATCGATCGGTGCATCGACGGGAATCGAGTGCAGGAACGCACCGTGTGTACCCCGCATTAGGATGGCCGGAAATGCCGATTTCTGATTCTGCGGGAATTTCCGATTTCCACCAGTGTCGATTTCCAATTTCCAATTCCTGTTTTTCAAATTTCTGAGGAATCTTTTTTTGTTATTTTTTTGTATTTTATAATTGGCTACAGGAACACTTTTAAATGACCCTGTGCACGTTCCACGCATTTTAATCCACTGTTGTATCTTGAAAAAGCATTAGTTCCCTGTTTGGTCCATTCCGATAAATGGACCACAAGTATGGGCAGCAGGGCTGGATTTGTACTCTCCAGCACCCATGGGCGTCCGCACGTATGGCAAATTGGGGCATCTGCCCGACCCTGGCCGCCCGCTGCAACCCCCCCCCCCCTGGCCGCGTGCCCATGCGGCCAGCAGGAGGGGAGCAGCGCAGAGAAGAGGGAGAGCTATGGGCATAGTGGGGAAGAGCGGACGTCTCCCCCCCCTTCCCTCACCTTAGGGGGCTCTACCTCCCTCGCTCGCTCTCCCCTCCGGAGTCCGGAACGAAGTGTGCAGCGGCTGGGCAGCGGGTGGAACTTACCTCGTCTCGCTCCTGCGCCGGATGTTCTGGTGCCACACTCTGGTCTGGACCAGAACAGAGTAGCGGCTAATCCATGCGACGTCGGTGCCTGCGACGAGACAAGGTAAATTCCGCCCGCTGCCCAGCCGCTGCACATTTCGTTCCGGACTCTGGAGGGGAGAGCGAGCGAGGGAGGTAGAGCCCCCTAAGGTGAGGGAAGGGGGGGGGGGACGTCCGCCCTTCCCCACTATGCCCATAGCTCTCCCTCTTCTCTGCGCTGCTCACCTCCTGCTGGGGCACACCTGGCTACCTATTCTGGGGACATATACACCTGCCTACATATACTGGGACATATACACCTGGCTACATATACTGGCCACATATACACCTGCCTACATATACTGTCTCGGACATATACACCTGCCTACATATACTGGGGACATATACACCTGCCTACATATACTGGGGACACATACACCTGCCTACATATACTGGGGACATATACACCTGCCTACATATACTGGGACATATACCCCTGCCTACATATACTGGGGCATATACCCCTGGCTACATATACTGGGGACATATACCCCTGGCTACATATACTGGGGACATATACCTCTGGCTACATATACTGGGGACATATACCCCTGGCTACATATACTGGGACATATACCCCTGGCTACATATACTGGGGACATATACCTCTGGCTACATATACTGGGCCCATATACACCTGGCTACATATACTGGGGACATATACCCCTGGCTACATATACTGGGGAAATATACACCTGCCTACATATACTGGGTACATATACACCTGCCTACATATACTGGGACATATACCCCTGCCTACATATACTGGGACATATACCCCTGCCTACATATACTGGGACATATACCCCTGCCTACATATACTGGGACATATACCCCTGGCTACATATACTTGGGACATATACCCCCTGGCTACATATACTGGGGACATATACCCCCTGGCTACATATACTGGGGACATATACCCCCTGGCTACATATACTGGGGACATAAACCCCCTGGCTACATATACTGGGGACATATACCCCCTGGCTACATATACTGGGGACATATACCCCCTGGCTACATATACTGAGGACATAAACCCCCTGGCTACATATACTGGGGACATATACCCCCTGGCTACATATACTGGGGACATATACCCCCTGGCTACATATACTGGGGAAATATACCCCCTGGCTACATATACTGGGGACATATACCCCCTGGCTACATATACTGCGACATATACCCCTGGCTACATATACTGGGGACATATACCCCTGGCTACATATACTGGGACATATACCCCTGGCTACATATACTGGGACATATACACCTGCCTACATATACTGGGCACATATACCCCTGCCTACATATACTGGGGACATATACCCCTGGCTACATATACTGGGGAAATATACCCCTGGCTACATATACTGGGACATATACCCCTGGCTACATATACTGGGACATATACACCTGCCTACATATACTGGGACATATGCACCTGCCTACATATACTGGGGACATATACACCTGCCTACATATACTGGGCACATATCCCCCTGACTACATATACTTGGCACATATACCCTTGAATACATATACTGGGCACATATACCCTTGACTACATATACTGGGCACATATACCCCTGACTACATATACTGGGCACATATACCCCTGACTACATATACTGGGGTCATCTATATCGCTGTCTACATATACTGGGGATATATACCCCTGGCTACATATACTGGGGACATATACCCCTGGCTACATATACTGGGCACATATACCCCTGGCTACATATACTGGGCACATATACCCCTGGCTACATATACTGGGCACATATACCCCTGACTACATATACTGGGCACATATACCCCTGCCTACATATACTGGGCACATATACCCCTGGCTACCTGTTCTGGGGACATCTCTACCACTGGCCACCTATTCTGGGGACATCTATACCACGGGCCACCTATTCTGGGGACACCTATAGACCTGGGGCTACCTATTTTTGGGGAACCACTGCTGTCAGATTGAGTGTATTTTGGGGACTGCTGCCAGGTGAGAGGTGTCTACCATGTTAAGGGGGCATTCTGCCTATTTATGTGAAATGCTGTCTATTTATGTGCCTCATGACTGCTGAATTTGTCTTGTTGGGGGCCTCATGGTTACTGAGTTTGTCTTGTTGGGGGCCTCATGATTTGTTGGGGGCCTCAAGATCGCTGAATTTGTCTTGTTGGGGGCCTCATGATTGCTGAATTTGTCTTGTTGGGGGCCTCATGATTGCTGAATTTGTCTTGTTGGGGGGGCCTCATGATTGCTGAATTTGTCTTGTTGGGGGTCACATGATTGGTAACTGTGAGACTATGGAAAAAGATGAATCATGATCATATGAGACAATAGCATTATCCTACTTTTTCAGCTTTTTAAAACAGAAAATGAAACTGGGAGGTTCTAAAAAAAATGAATACATTTTTCAGGAGTCGGATGGATGAAATTGTTTATCTTCACAGTTTATTTTCAACTTGAATTTTCCATAATGTTCATGTATGAGTTAAAACGTTTGTATTTAGTTTAAATTTAGTTTAAACTGCTGTTGGCACTTTGTGATAGTAAAGTGACTTTGTAGTTTGGGCACTCGACCTCCAAAAGGTTCGCCACCACTGTCCTAATCTAATGTCCCACAATTGCTAAGTTCATGTAAACTTGTCTCCACCCATGACCACACCCACATTCAGGTTCATGACCACACCCATTTTCTGGTGCGGCGCGCTACGCATGCCGTACCCCATTTTTTGGCGCGCGCACGCCGCCCCAAATGTTCGCCCCGCTTATTCCTCCCCCCTTTTTGCCTCCCCCCCCCCTGGAAAATTTTCTGCGGACGCCCATGCCAGCACCCAAGGCCAGGTGTTACCAACCGCCCCTCCCCCAAAACTATTCTGTCCAAAAACCTTATTAGTAATCACTGATTTGAATTGGGTCCTTTCCATTGTGCTGCTCTGCCCTCTATTCAACAAAAAAGCAGCACTTGCTCTGTCCACTCGTGCTCCCTGTAATTCCGTGCTTCTGCCTGAATGTGCACAGCAAACAATACTGTTCTGGGCATGCATCCTTCAGAAATAATGCTCGTGTATGAGCAGTACTTGTCAAGTACACATACCCATAACACTTGCCTCCTGTGCACATGCAGACAGGAGAGTCAAAATATAAGGAGCGCAAGTGTACAGAGCATGTGCTGCTTCTTTGTCAGTCAGAGCCACAGACAGGTGACAGTGCAGCGCAATGGAGAGAAGCCCACCTAAAACAGAGAACAGGTAAGTAACAAATAACATCTTGTCAGTATACAGGAAGAAGGCAGCTTAGTAGCAGAAAGCTTTTTCTTTTTCTTTTAAGTTAACCATAATAGCCAATAAATGATAAATTCCTGATTGAAAACTTTCAGCCTTCACTAAGGGCTAATACAGTACAATACTCTACTGCTACAGGTAATTAGAAGGATCCTAAACCACATACAATGGCATAGATGTAGGTGTCCTTAATGGCCCATACTCACGGGCTACAATTGTCGCCGCAACTACATGGCACGCGCGTGTGACGGCGACAGGTCGCCCGTGAGTATGGCGCATGCGCCCCGAACCATCGCTCGTCGCTGCTGTCGCCAGGCGTTTGGTGCAGTCAATCGCCTAGCGACAGTTGCCGCCGCAACTGTCGCTAGTCCGCGTGTGTATGCGGACTAGCGACAGCAACCTAATAGCCAGTGCACTGAGTTTCCGGCGGGGGGGGGGGGGGGGGGAGGAACTTCGGCGAAATCTTCCGTCGCATCACTAATCCCTCTTCCGCGGTGTGTATGTGAAGGGACCTGGCGGCTAGCGACAAGCTACATAAGTAGCTCGTGAGTATGGGTCATTACACAGTGACAATGTAGTGCTTAAAACACAACGACAGATCTTAAAATGAGTCGGGAGAGAGTTAACTGAAGCGGAGATCACTGCTACCATAAACATCCCTGGCTAGCTAAACAGTCATAAATTAAGGTTAGATAAGAGAAAGTCTTTAACAGGAGTCATTCTGACAGCTGTAGGAGAAAGGGAGAAGTAACTAGAAGAGCTGAAATTCCTCTGTAGTCGTAGAATATTGTACGGTGTATCATCCCGATTCAAAACTTCTTGAAATTCCTCTGAATGTGTGCATTAAAACTGAATGCAGTTCTGTCTGCTTTACTGTAAACTGGCACTTTTCACACAGCTGCATGTACTGTATGTCCATCATACAGAGGATGGGATAATCAGCCGATATGCAGGGAGTACGGGAATTCTGGAATTTAGACATCAATGCAGAGCAGGGCGCTGCGCTGAGGACCAGAAGAGATGATTTACTTTAACATATGACCTCTTCTCTCTCCCAGTCCTGCAGCGCTTCTTATCTTATCTGATTTTATCTCCCTAGGCCATGGCCTTTGTGGCCTTCCCAGAAATCCGGCCCTGATGGGCAGTACAAGTTTTTTGCGGATCAACTAGGGCTAAGCAGATGCCAATGGAATCAATAGAAGCCTATGAGACAGGACAGTGTCTGTTCTCACTAGGCTAGTCAGCACGTATGTTTCACCTTTACTCACCTTCTGCAGTCCATTCAGGTCCTTTGCGCTGTTTGGATCTTCTGCACGGAGGAAGTTCTGCTATGCCTATCAGAGGCCCACAGAAGCAGCAGGCTCCCATTGATTTGCAATAGACCAATGGTGTTCAGGAAGTATTCCTATTAGTCTTTGGCAATCCAATGGGAGTCTGATGCTTCTGCCGGGGGTGAGATTTGTATACCATTGCTTCGGCCATGCCGAGGAGCTGAACGGTGGTGCCAGCAGTGGTAAAGGATTCCAATGGCAGCAGGTGAAGCGGACAGATGGTGACATGAGCACAATGGAGGGTATGTGCACAACATGCATGGATGTATTTTGGACATGCAATGGACCCTGTACGGATCCATTGCTACTGCTCCCTTGTACATCTGGGCAGTGTGAACCCGGTCTAAAGATGGCCACTAACGATACAATTTGCTGAATGATTGTTTACAAATGATTCTTTGTATGAATGATCGGAGATGTTTGTGACCACTAATGGCCAAAAATCTCCAAACCAAACCGATCGGATTGACGGGATCAAACTTTTTCCATTACCTGACACAAATGTTTATTTCCGATAATGCATATGAAGAATTGTTCGTAAACGATCATTCTGCAAATTATATCGTTAGTGGCCACCTTATCAGCGGAAAGAAAGGGAAACATCATCAGCTTCTGTCTCTCATTTATTTGCTAAAAATGCTGGTAGTCTTTTCCAGTCCTGACTTTATTTAGGACACTTTGTTTCACCTTCCACACAAGGCTTAATAAAAACCATTGCCTGGGGTTCCACTTTAGATGTGTTCCTAGTCTTTGTTCCACCTACATACTGTACTTAATTCAGTAATTTTGTACAAGACTGCCATGAAAAAATAAATTGAAGGGCAGCACAAATAAGACCCCAGAGCTAAACTGTTCATTCACAGAACTTTTAAAAAGAAGAGCGAGAGAGAGAGAGGATCATTTCTGCAGTGGCGTCTTAGCGAGCTCAGAACACAGAATCTTGGGATCGGGTCAGCGGAAGATAAATATAAATACGGCTTTTACAAGATGGAACGATAAGAGAGCTTCGTGGGGCAGACTTCGCTCGGACGTGCCGCTGTTAGGACAGGCGTGGAATAAACTATGTTTAAAAATGCTGAGATCCTGTCCTACCCGTGGGGACCTCACAGCTGGAATGCTGTAAGGTTACTGAACTCAGGAGGAAAGCACGATGTAAAAGCAGCAATTACAGCAATACTGTAAGCTAAATTAGGAAAAGATGTACATTGTCATTTCTTTATATACAGAACCATAGTTTCCTTCCCACATTTGTGCTATCTGAGAAGTTCTCAGGCACTACTAAACACTTAAATAAAGTAATAAGTAAATACAGTACAGAGTTCATTTTTACTAGGCTGCTCGCCCGCCTAGTACATTTTGTAAAATACTTACCTGCTACTGCCCATTAGAGATGTCGCGAAAGATGCCTGCGCAGTAGAGCTGACCCAATCTGGCTCAGCTATTTCCACTGGAGCCTAAGGGGGAAGATAGTACTGCGCCTGCGCTGGATACACGCAGGCGGATACAATGCCGTCTGCTGCTGTCTGGGGGTCCTAGGGTTGGATCCGTGCAGCACAGGAGAAATAGAGAATCCTCATTAGGGTCCTGAGCCCCCCCCCCCACCCGAGGCAAGTATCCCCCAGGGGCTCTTTTTTCCTCTTTAAATGAAATGCAAACACAATGAAAGACAGCAGTACACAAAACAAAAAACAAGGCCTACAACATCAATGCTTTCAACGTTACGTCTTTCGCTTTCAGGCACACTGCTGGTTTTATCGTTGCGCCAGGACGTGTACACGGCCAGGAAACATTTTTGCGGACACATCTGAAAAGCTGCCTTGTGGCTCTCGGTTTCTTATCAGCCTCTAAATCTGCTCTCCAAAGAAATGTCAGCAAGGATTTGGAGAAAGCATTAAGTTGCCTCCCTGCTGCTGAACAAATCAGACAACCTCTCGCAAGCATTGCACACGGAACATAACACGGAACGATCCAGTCTTCCTATGCAGACCGGCGCGCTCTCCCCGTCCAAACACATTGTAAAGACAATCCTCCCGTTCCTTCAATTAGCCTCTTGTCTTTATTTTATCTGGAAACATTTTCTGTTCTTATTGGCAAGACGAGACGCATCTAAATTCCCCGCTAGCTTGCAAAAGCAATTGTTTGGCTTTCACTGCGCAAAATAAGTTTGACCAAATAATAAATGTATTTCTGTGAGACGGGACAACGCTACGGGACACAGCACCTGACCGAGTCTCTGCTGGTTGTTTCAAATAAAAGGAGACATCTCCCTCTTGTTTTTTGGCCCCCAACTAGGGAACGCTGCTGAGATGAAAGCAGATATGTGTGATAAGATAAGATGCAGCGCCAACAATATCCTGATTTATTAGGAATAACAAGGTGCAATCTTCCAACTGCACTGAAACGGTATTCTGCTACGAAGCAGTGACAAAAATAGGCGATGTAGGTCTTAGCAGAAAGGCCTGCAGGAATACTTGTAATCGCTGTAAACAAAAACAGACCGTAAATAACTGTAGGCAGGACTGGATTTATATTTCAAGAGTTTCAATGCAGAGACCTGATGCCTTTAAGAACACCTAAGTGAGAAATATGGAGGCTGCCATATTTATTTTATCTCAAACAAAACCAGTTACCTGGTGTCGCCACACCCGAAACAAGCATGCCGCAAGTAGTGATGGCCATATAGAACTCATAGAGAAGCATGTGAATAGTTTGGTCAGGTGGTAGATATGTAAGTCTCTGATTTGCTAGTCATGATCATGTACCAAAGCATGTACCAAATCTGAGCTTTGCAAATCTATCAGCTGATCAAACAAATCACATGCTTCTCCATGGGCCTGATTCACAAAGCGGTGCTAACAGTTAGCACGCTGGTGAAAAGCCCTTTATCACGCCTAAACTCAGTTTAGGCATGATAAGTTTAGGTGTGATAAGTTTAGGTGTGATAAGTTTAGGCATGATAAGTTTAGGTGTGATAAGTTTAGGTGTGATAAGTTTAGGCATGATAAGGTTAAGCACCAACTGCATTAGCACCGCAGTGCACAGCTGATCAAAAGTTTTGTGCTAGCAAAGTCTGGTGCACTTCGCATAGCGTTTAATGGCGCTGCTTTGCATGCGGGACTTTGCACGCTATCTACACGTATCTAAACTTATCATGCCTAAACTTATCACACCTAAACTTATCACGCCTAAACTGGCTTTTCACCAGCGTGGTGCAATGGTTATCATGCCTAAAGTCTCTAACTGGGTTAGCACCGCTTTGTGAATCGAGCCCCATGAGTTTTCCTAGACATGACCATCACTAGCAGCAAGTTCAGTCAAGGGTAGATACTTAAATACAAAATACTATTGAAGCAGGATATCTACCTCAATTTTAAATAGAGTCTCACCTAAAGATATAGCGAACAATTTATAGAATATATAGGGAGCCTCTTAATCAAATTAGAAAAATATTTATTGCACATACTAATATAGCTTACACAGAAGAAATCCTAATAGCCCTCCCATTAAAAACAACCTGGCTACATACATATAGAGCTAAGCCCTGAACTAAAGGAGTGCACTCCTAATGTCTTTAACAGAAAACTGTTATCTTCAGGGCCCCCTTGATAGCATATAGAGCTCAATATTATGCAGGTGATAGCGTGCAGAAGCTTCCAAGTAACGTGTAGGCTAGTACAGTACTCCAACAACAAGCAGCAGCGTTAAGCAAGCGGTTTGTGTGCCTCAGCAGCGTTTAGCAAGCAGTTTTAATGCCTCAAATTCACCCCTCTTGAAGTGCGTGGCTTTCTCTGCCATACGTTTACCCGTCCATACAAGATAACCATCCGGCATTTGCCGGGACTCACGCGTCCATGTTGTATATAGGTTGGCGGGGCAGGTACTGTCGGTATGATCGAGATGAACCGAGTTCTCAGCCTGCCCCTCACAAGGACACTCTCGTGTATGCAGAGACGCCCACGTGGGCTATAGCGGTGTGATACCCGCTTCCATTCTGCCTCCACCCGCCTCTACTACTTGCCTCCACCCGCTCCCCGACCGCACAAGAACCACATCGCGGCGTCTCTGCATACACGAGAGTGTCCTTGTGAGGGGCAGGCTGAGAACTCGGTTCATCTCGATCATACCGACAGTACCCGCCCCGCCAACCTATATACAACATGGACGCGTGAGTCCCGGCAAATGCCGGATGGTTATCTTGTATATGCTATCAAGGGGGCCCTGAAGATAACAGTTTTCTGTTAAAGACATTAGGAGTGCACTCCTTTAGTTCAGGGCTTAGCTCTATATGTATGTAGCCAGGTTGTTTTTAATGGGAGGGTTATTAGGATTTTTTCTGTGTAAGCTATATTAGTATGTGCAATAAATATTTTTCTAATTTGATTAAGAGGCTCCCTATATATTCTATAAAAAGGGTAGATACTTACCTAAACAGTAAGTTCCAAGATCCTCCTCAACGCTGCCACTGCTGCCTGATACCCTCCTCCTTGTGACCGCTCTTGGGTTTGGGTAGGAGTGCGACTGAACTGTGCATTTGCGACTACGGTCCCTGCACGACTAGTAAAACAAAGCCACCTGGGAACATGGGCGTAACAATCACCCCTGCAGGGGGGGCCCAGAGGCTTTGGGGAGCCCCTCCTCCTCCCTCTCAACCGTAAGTGCAGCCAATTAGCAGAAAAACCTACCTGTTCGCTAACAAAAACCATGTGCAGCAGCGTGTGTATTTTTTTTCCTGCTTCCATATGCTGCTTCACAGCAGAACACTCTCTGCTGCCATTCGCCGGCTCCCAATCATGTGACCCGCATGAGATGCCTTACCCTAAATCCTCCTTGCTAATGCCTAACCTTAAAACCTCCCTTCCTGATGCCTTACCCTAACACCCCCTTTCCTGATGCCTAACCCTAAACCCCCCTTACTGATTCCAAACCCCAACCCCCCCCCTTCCTTATGCCTGATTCTAAAACCTCCCATCCTGATGCCTTACCCTAACACCCCCCTTCCTGATGCCTAACCCTAAAACCTCCCATCCTGATGCCTTACCCTAACACCCTCCTTTCTGATGCCTAACCCTAAACCCCCCTTACTGATGCCAAACCCCAACCCCCCCTTCCTTATGCCTAACCCTAAAACCTCCCATCCTGATGCCTTACCCTAACACCCCCCTTCCTGATGCCTAACCCTAAACCCCCCTTACTGATGCCAAACCCCAACCCCCCCTTCCTTATGCCTAACCCTAAAACCTCCCATCCTGATGCCTTACCCTAACACCCCCCTTCCTGATGCCTAACCCTAAACCCCCCTTACTGATGCAAAACCCCAACTCCCCCTTCCTTATGCCTAACTCTAAAACCCCTCTTCCTGATGCCTAACCCCAAATCCTGGAAGTTTGCAGCCATGCTCCCATCCGTGAACGAGCAGGACCGCACTGCGCAGCTGCAGGACGTCTTGGCAGAAAGAGCTGATTGGCTCTGTGCCACTACAAGATGTTCTGTGCAGTGCGGCCAGGCTCGTTCATGGGGGGATCGCTCACTCTTCATCAAGCCCTTGCCGAAGAGGTTTGAGGGTGCCAGGGTTGAATTGGTGGAGGCAAGGGGGGCCGGAAAAGCCTCTAGACTGGGGGGCCCAGGGGAGTTTCCTTTTATGTTCACTTTAAAAATGTTACAGAGGAAATGACATTTCAAATAATATCCAGGAGAGTGAGTCTGCCCAGCGCTGCGAACCACCTGCAGCCCGCAAGCTGCTCCCATTCACGCTCTAAACACGATTAGCATATAATTGTGCCTCGATGTGCTGTATCTGTTCCAATAATGAAAGGACAATGTCATCCAGTTATTGTGTTGCACTAGGAATTACAGTATTAAACAATGCTTCAATATGAGGACATTTTCCCCCCCTGGGCCTCGTTGTGACATTACAAACGCCAGCCACATAACAGCGATCGTGCCAATTTCTGAAATGTAATATCTCACATTCATCCTGTTAGACTGGCTGGTATTTAAAATGTGCAGATTAGTAGAAAATGAATACGCCTGCGACAGTTATAAGAAATTGCTGTGTCTCTGTTGGGAAGGTCGATGAATAGTGACAGAGCTGAAAACAGTTTAGTTTTTTAAAGGGATTGCAGTGCCAACTTAAGGAGGAACTTCAGCCTAAACAAACATACTGTCATTAAGTCACATTAGTTATGTTAATTAAAATAGATATGTAATATAATCTCTTACCCACCCTGTTTAAAAAAAAACAGGCAAATGTTTGTGATTTCGTGGGGGCAGCCATCTTTTTGGTTGAAAGGAGGTGACAGGGAGCTTGAGACACAGTTACAACTGTTCTGTGTCCTGATCACCCCTCCCAGTTGCTAGTGAGAACAACAATTTTAGAAATCCCATCATGCTTTGCACAATGTCAGGGGGAAAATGCCCGGGCAGTTTTCTTTTGATGGGGCGGAGCTTAGCCTCTGTGCAGCAAAAATGTTACTTGGATAAGAAAAATAAAGTTCTGATGCTGTGAAACAACACCAAGCCTTTTCAGTGCTGCTGAGTAGCTTTTTAGTCTGGAGGTTCACTGTAAAGCAAACCTCAAGCAAAAATAAACTTATGAGATAATGTATTGTATGTGTAGTACAGCTAGAAAGTTAGTAGCAAAGAAATGAGTCTCATATTGCTTTCGCGTACAGGAAGGGTTAAAAACTTCAGTTGTTATCCATGCAAAAGAGCTTCTCTGAGCTATTCGACACACTGGGTCAAATACAGTTTTGTTTTTGAAGCACTTAAACAGCCAAGAAACAGTGTGGCTGGTTTCACACCAGAAACCAGCATCCGTGATGCAGTGCATCACACCCATCACTGATGATGAAGTGTATTGTTAAAATATGCTTACGCTCATGCGCTCCACAACGTCGCACGTTTTTTTTTTAAGAATCCACGTTTCGCCATAGACTAACAGGTCTACGGGCCGACACAGGTAGACGCAACTTGCTGCAGCACTAATGTAGTTCTTGACCTGTGTCAGGGATGCGGCAAAAACGTCACTTCTGTCGTGTTGCGCTGTACCGCGCAAGTATGAAAGTCTCCATAGACTTTCATTGCCCAGCGGTAGGGTGCGGTAAAAATACTGCATTACCTTGTGTAAAAGGGCCCTGAGAGACAGCTTGAGATGTTTTACTGCAAGAAAGTTCAAAGGGTCATTAAGGCCTTGTTCACATTGCGTTCTGTCCGCATGTCCGTCTGCGTTTGGCGTTTTTGACGCGTTTTTGTGAAGCAATTTCCTGCACTCTGTTTTTTTTTTTTGGGAACCGATTTTCTAAGTGGTTTTGCTGCGTGTTAAAGGACTTCCGAGGCCAAATGTTAAAAAAAGTGAAATACCTTGTTTGGTTTTGTAGGCACGGAGGACGCCATCCGCGCCCTCCGTGCCGTTTCACCAGGTCCCCGCCGCTCAATAGCCCCCCCCCCCTGGGCCGCTCCCGACCCCACAACCCGTCACAGGCTCTCCTGCCGGCACTAATATGAGGGGGGGGGGGGGGGGGTGTTACTGCTCGGATTGCCTAATTCTGCTATTCAAACTGCAAGGGAACAGGTACATACTAAATCTCTGTGTGGAGATTGCATTGTGTGGCACAGACAATCTGTGGTACATGAAGCGAGCACAAAGCACGGGATCAAGACCTGAGGTTTATTTCACATCAGCCAACCAAGGAGCTTCTATACAGTTACAGGCTCAGGATGTCTGACTTCCCGAATGGTCATTAACCAGTCAGTGAAGTGCAGAATATTTATGTAAAACACTTCATTCTGGGGAGGCTGCCAAACAGGACCAGAGACACGGCACATGTGTTACTTGCATGGGTTGTGCGCTCAGATCTCTCTCTGTTATGACTACAGTACTATAAAATGCATACAGCCATCTGCCCTGCAGCTCATATACACACACGAGCAATTCAAATCATTTTATTACAAGAAAATGAAGGGAAATCAATCATTAAAAAGAAATTGGTAATTTTCAGAGTCAACATCCAATCAAAGGAACATTTGTTTCTGATGATGAAACCAGGATAGTTATCATATAAAGCGGGTAGCCTGAATAATTTACTATGTTCTACTATATGTCACTACTGCTTCTTTAATAGTTAATAATATTCCTATTCATCTATCACAAACAGACAGTGGTGTATTTAGAGGGGTGCAGGCATGGCTAGTGCCATGGGTGCCATGCCTGCCCCCTCCTCTTCCATGCTGCAATGTCCATTCCATGTCTGACCGGCTGCTGCCTACCCTCCTGATCTGCCGCATGCTGCTCCAGCCAGGTCCGCATTATGTTTTCCCCCCTTCTCCCTGATGCGTCCGCTTTCACCGAAACCCATTAACAGACCTAAAATCATCAGCGCGATAAAGAGACAGAATAGCGGCTTGCGGTTCACAGTGACCATGTGTGAGCTTCAAATGCAGGAAGTGAATGACTATTGACATCACTTCCTGCATTTGAAACGCACCCGCGGTCACTGGGAACCAGGCGCGGAGCTAGGGGGGTCGGGGTAGGACACGTGCCCCGGGGCGCCTGGTCCCCGAGGGCGCCCTCAGCCTGGCTGAGCTGCGGGTTTTTTTTTTTTTTTTTTGCGGAGGGGAAGGGGGCCAGCGCAGAGAAGAGGGAGAGCTGTGCGGACGGTGGGGAAGGGGGGCCATCTCCCCCCTCCTTCCCTCACCTTAGGTGCTCTCCCTCCCTCGCTGTCCCCTCCAATGTCCTCCGGGTGGCTGGCCTGGCAGCGGCGGGCGGAACTCACCTCCGTCTCGCTCCAGCGCCGGCCAGAAGTTCGGGTGCGCAGCCGCTGCTCTGGTCTGGACCAGACCAGAGTAGTGGCAGATCCATCCGGCGCTGCGACGAGACGTAGGTAAGTTCCGCCCGCCGCTGCTAGCCGTAGCCACCCGGACATTGGAGGGGAGAGCGAGGAAGGGAGAGCAGCTCTTCTCTGCACTGCTCCCCTCCTGCTGGGGAGGGGGACACCTGACCTGGCTACCTACTCTGGGCACATATACCCCTGCCTACATATACTGGGCATATACCCCTGGCTACCTACTCTGGGCACATATACCCCTGGCTACCTACTCTGGGCACATATACCCCTGGCTACCTACTCTGGGCACATATACCCCTGGCTACCTACTCTGGGCACATATACCCCTGCCTACATATACTGGGCATATACCCCTGGCTACCTACTCTGGGCACATATACCCCTGGCTACCTACTCTGGGCACATATACCCCTGCCTACATATACTGGACATATACCCCTGGCTACCTACTCTGGGCACATATACCCCTGGCTACCTACTCTGGGCACATATACCCCTGGCTACCTACTCTGAGCACATATACCCCTGGCTACCTACTCTGGGCACATATACCCCTGGCTACCTACTCTGGGCACATATACCCCTGCCTACATATACTGGGCATATACCCCTGGCTACCTACTCTGGGCACATATACCCCTGGCTACCTACTCTGGGCACATATACCCCTGCCTATATATACTGGGCATATACCCCTGGCTACCTACTCTGGGCACATATACCCCTGGCTACCTACTCTGGGCACATATACCCCTGGCTACCTACTCTGGGCACATATACCCCTGCCTACATATACTGGGCATATACCCCTGGCTACCTACTCTGGGCACATATACCCCTGGCTACCTACTCTGGGCACATATACCCCTGCCTACATATACTGGGCATATACCCCTGGCTACCTACTCTGGGCACATATACCCCTGGCTACCTACTCTGGGCACATATACCCCTGGCTACCTACTCTGGGCACATATACCCCTGCCTACATATACTGGGCATATACCCCTGGCTACCTACTCTGGGCACATATACCCCTGGCTACCTACTCTGGGCACATATACCCCTGCCTACATATACTGGGCATATACCCCTGGCTACCTACTCTGGGCACATATACCCCTGGCTACCTACTCTGGGCACATATACCCCTGCCTACATATACTGGGCATATACCCCTGGCTACCTACTCTGGGCACATATACCCCTGGCTACCTACTCTGGGCACATATACCCCTGCCTACATATACTGGGCATATACCCCTGGCTACCTACTCTGGGCACATATACCCCTGGCTACCTACTCTGGGCACATATACCCCTGCCTACATATACTGGGCATATACCCCTGGCTACCTACTCTGGGCACATATACCCCTGGCTACCTACTCTGGGCACATATACCCCTGCCTACATATACTGGGCATATACCCCTGGCTACCTATTCTGGGCACATATACCCCTGGCTACCTACTCTGGGCACATATACCCCTGCCTACATATACTGGGCATATACCCCTGGCTACCTACTCTGGGCACAAATACCCCTGGCTACCTACTCTGGGCACATATACCCCTGCCTACATATACTGGGCATATACCCCTGGCTACCTACTCTGGGCACATATACCCCTGGCTACCTACTCTGGGCACATATACCCCTGCCTACATATACTGGGCACATATACCCCTAACTACATATACTGGGTACATATACTGGGCATTTATACCCCTGGCTATATACTGGGCACATATACCTCTGGCTACATATACTGGGGACACATACCCCTGCCTACATATACTGGGCACATATACCCCTGGCTACCTGTTCTGTAGACATCTCTACCCCTGGCTACCTGTTCTGGGGACATCTATACTGCTGGCCACCTATTCTGGGGACACCTATAGACCTGGGGCTACCTATTTTTGGGCAAGCACTGCTGTCAGATTGAGTGTATTTTGGGGAACTGCTGCCAGGTGAGAGGTGTCTACCATATTAAGGGGACATTCTGCCTATTTATGTGAAATGCTGTCTATTTATGTGCCTCATGACTGCTGAATTTGTCTTGTTGGGGGCCTCATGGTTACTGAATTTGTCTTGTTGGGGGCCTCATGATTTGTTGGGGGCCTCAAGATCGCTGAATTTGTCTTGTTAGGGGCCTCATGATTGCTGAATTTGTCTTGTTAGGGGCCTCATGATTGCTGAATTTGTCTTGTTGGGGGCCTCAGGATTGCTAAATTTGTCTTGTTGGGGGCCTCATGTTTGCTCATGATTGCGGAATTTGTCTTGATGGGGGGGGGCTCATGATTGCTGAATTTGTCTTGGAACATGCTGGAAGGTACATACTGAGGGAGGGTGGGTGAGCGTGAGCCTGCTAACCTCCATGTACATTTGAAGGGGTGTGACCAAATGTGGAGTACCCATAACCACGCCCACATTTGGTCACGACCCTTCACCTTAGGGGGCGCATTAATAGTCTTTGTCCCCGGGCGATGAAAACCCTAGCTACGCCTCTGCTGGGAACTGCTGTCCGCTCTTCTGTCTTTTGGTCGCGTTGATGATTTCAGGTCTGTTAATGGGTTCGGGTGACAGAGGACACAACAGGGAGGAGGGGGGGCAGACATAACGCGGATGCGGCTGGAGCAGCATGCGGTCAGACATGGAATGGACAGTGCAGCATGGGAGAGGAAGGGACAGGTATGGCAAAAGGCCTTCCCTTTTACTTTATATCCAAGGGAAAGTGGTATAATTACTGTAAGGAACACATATTTGACTTCCTATACTTGGAGGGATCTACTAGGCTCTGATGATGGGGGGGGGGGGGGGGTACAGCTAAGAAAAAGAACATTAGTAGCAAAGAAAAGAGTCTCATATTGCTCTCCAGTACAGAAAGAGTTAAACAATTTCAGTTGTTATCTAACTTATTTATTGCATTTATAAAACGCCAACATATTACGCAGCACTGGACATTAGTTTAGGTTACAGACAATATTTAGGGGTGACATATAGAGATGGGCCGAACGGTTCGCCGGCGAACGGTTCGCCGGCGAACTTCGGTGGTTCGCGTTCGCCTCCCGCAGGCGAACGTTTTCGGAAGTTCGGTTCGCCCCACAATGCACTATGAGGGTCAACTTTGACCCTCTACATCACAGTCAGCAGGCCCAGTGTAGCCAGTTAGGCTACACTAGCCCTTGGAGCCCCACCCCCCTTATATAAGGCAGGCAGCGGCGGCCATTACGGCCACTCGTGTGCCTGCATTAGAGAGAGTAGGGCGAGCTGCTGTCTGTCTCTCATAGGGAAAGATTAGTTAGGCTTAGCTTTTCCTGGCTGCATACCTGTTCAGTGATCCTGCCACTGCATACCTGTTCTGTGAACCCACCCACCACTGCATACCTGTTCAGTGATCCTGCCACTGCATACCTGTTCTGTGAACCCACCCACCACTGCATACCTGTTCAGTGATCCTGCCACTGCATACCTGTTCTGTGAACCCACCCACCCACCACTGCATACCTGTTCAGTGATCCTGCCACTGCATACCTGTTCTGTGAACCCACCACTGCATACCTGTTCTGTGAACCCACCCACCACTGCATACCTGTTCAGTGATCCTGCCACTGCATACCTGTTCTGTGAACCCACCACTGCATACCTGTTCTGTGAACCCACCCACCACTGCATACCTGTTCAGTGATCCTGCCACTGCATACCTGTTCTGTGAACCCACCACTGCATACCTGTTCTGTGAACCCACCACTGCATACCTGTTCTGTTCAGTGGACCCGCCACTGCATACCTGTTCTGTTCAGTGGACCCGCCACTGCATACCTGTTCTGTTCAGTGAATCCGCCACTGTATACCTGTTCTGTTCAGTGAACCCGCCACTGCATACCTGTTCTGTTCAGTGAACCCGCCGCTGTATACCTGCTCTGTTCAGTGAACCCGCCACTGCATACCTGTTCTGTTCAGTGAACAGTTTGGTGTGTCAGTGTGAAGCAGTACCTTAATTACACTCCCTGTTTGATGTATACACATGCAAGATGTTTTAAAGCACTTTAGGCCTGTCATTTAGCATTCAATATGATTTCTGCCCTTAAAACGCTGCTTTGCGTCAAATCCAGATTTTTCCTGTGGACTTTTGGCGTGTATCCCACTCCGCCATGCCCCCCTCCAGGTGTTAGACCCCTTGAAACATCTTTTCCATCACTTTTGTGGCCAGCATAATTATTTTTTTTTTCAAAGTTCGCATCCCCATTGAAGTCTATTGCGGTTCGCGAACTTTAACGCGAACCGAACCTTCCGCGGAAGTTCGCGATCCCGGTTCGCGAACCTAAAATCGGAGGTTCGGCCCATCTCTAGTGACATACAGCAATATGACAATACAGGAATACGCCAGATCACACAGCACAGTATGAGTACAAGGTAATGCTTAGTCAGTCACTGAATGGGAGCATGGAGATTAGGCAAGTTAGGTTCACTCAGATGCATAGCATGGGTGCACAGTAATGGAGGTGCAGGATCAGGTATCTATGCAAAAGAGCTTCTCTGAGGTCTCCGACCCAAATTGGGTCCAAGACAGTCCTGTTTTCTGAAGGTCTTACACATCAAAGAAACAGTAAAAACTTCAGATAAGGTTTTACTGCAGGTAAGTTCAAAGGGTTATTATTTCAGCTTTGTTTTATAGCTTAAAAGACAGTGGGCTCGATTTACAAAGCGGTGCTAACCCAGTTAGAGACTTTAGGCATGATAACTATTGCACCACGCTGGTGAAAAGCCAGTTTAGGCGTGATAAGTTTAGGCATGATACGTTTAGGCGTGATAAGTTTATATAAGTTTAGATAGCGCGCAAAGTCCCGCACGCAAAGCAGTGCCAATAAACTCTATGCGAAGTGCACCAGACTTTGCTAGCGCAAAACTTTCGATCAGTTGTGCACTGCGGTGCTAACCCAGTTAATGCTTAAACTTATCGGGCTCGATTCACAAAGCGGTGCTAACCCAGTTAGAGACTTTAGGCATGATAACCATTGCACCATGCTGGTGAAAAGCCAGTTTAGGGGCTCGATTCACCAAGCGGTGCAAAGTGTTAGCACCGTGGTGAAAAGGCCCTTATCACGCCTAAAGTCACTTTAGGCATGATAAGAAGAAACTCGCGCGAAGTTGCCGCGCGTACGCGCGTACGCGCGTAAGTGCGCGCGCAACACCCGACGCTTCGCGCGAAGCTCCCATTAAGCCCTATGGGACTTTGCGCGCGCTCTCACGGTAACTTCGCGCGAAGAGCAGGAAAAATCGGTGATAACTCAGTGGTGAAAAGGTCATCACGCCTAAAGTCTTTTAGGCGTGATAACTGGGTTATCACCGCTTTGTGAATCGAGGCCCAGGTGTGATAAGTTTAGGCATGATAAGTTTAGGTGTGATAAGTTTAGGCATGCTAAGTTTAGATAGGTTTAGATCGCTTGCAAAGTCCCGCACGCAAAGCAGCGCCATTAAACTTTATACGAAGTGCACCAGTCTTTGCTAGCGTAAAACTTTTGATCAGCTGTGCACTGCGGTGCTAACGCAGTTAATGCTTAAACTTATCACACCTAAACTTATCACACCTAGGCCTCGATTCACAAAGCGGTGATAACCCAGTTATCACGCCTAAAAGACTTTAGGCGTGATGACCTTTTCACCACTGAGTTATCACGGCTTTTTCCTGCTCTTCGCGCGAAGTTACCGCGCGTATGCGCGTTCGCGCGTACGCGCGTGAGAGCGCGCGCAAAGTCCCATAGGGCTTAATGGGAGCTTCGCGCGAAGCGTCGGGTGCTGCGCGCGCACTTACGCGCGTACGCGCGGTAACTTCGTGCGAGTTGCTTCTTATCATGCCTAAAGTGAGTTCAGGCGTGATAAGGGCCTTTTCACCAGCGTGCAAACACTTTGCACTGCTTTGTGAATCAAGCCCCTAAACTTATCATGCCTAAACTGAGTTTAGGCGTGATAAAGGGCTTTTCACCAGCGGTGCTAACTGTTAGCACCGCTTTGTGAATCAGGCCCAGTGAGTGTGGTTTTAAAACTGCAAATATGAGAGAATGATGCAATGTTATTAAAAAAAAGCTATATAACTGAAGATTGACTCAATCTTGATGACTATAGTGTTATGCATTATGAGCTTTGTTGTGTAATGCAAAAATTGATACAAATTTGAAGTTAGAAAAAAAAAGCTATATAAGGGCCGGTTCACACGGACGGCAGGCGGCGTTGGGGCGGCCAGGAAGTCGTGTCGTCCTGTGACGTCCCGTTCGGTGGCGGCGATACAGAGATCGTCGCGATCAGCGTTTCTCGTCCCCGCAGGGGGACATGAAGCCGCGCCGGCTAGCCGTCCCTGGACGTTGCATGCGGCTTCTAGGGACGGCCGAAACGATGCGTTAAATCGGGATCAGAACGCCGCGTTTATGCAATCGACGGTAATCGACGGTAACCGCGCAATGCTAAACGCTCCTATTCACTTGAATGGGAGAGTTTAGCCGATGGGTCCCGAACGCTTGACGGTAGACGCCGCCAAGCGTCCGTGTGAACCGGCCCTAACTGACAATAAAAATTATGAGACTCTTTTCTTTGCTACGAATGTTCTATATTCAATTTTTTATATCCTACTTTTTTTTCACTTTAGGTTTGCTGTCGGGCATAAAATAAAAAAAAACAATTCCTTATTTTTATCTGGAATACAAGTAATAAGGATGCTAACCAGGCAATCCAAAAGTTTGAAATCACTATTACATTTCTTGTTCATTCCCCAATTTACTTGACTCTTATTTGGTACACGCAAAGTTTGGTACGCAAAAAGGAAGTTGCAGGGCATGCTGGGTTGTCCTTTTCTGCTTCTCTATTTCCACTCAGACTTAACTAAGGCAGCCTGATTGGCTGAAGCCTCTTTCCCTCCAGTTTTCTCCTCCTACACCTCTGCTCCTCTCTGATTGGCCAATATTTCTCATGCTGAGACAATGCATTTTCTATAGTGAAGGGCGGGCAAATCAGGCGGAATAAAGTAGTGCAGGAAATGACATCAGGATTGGCTTCAAAATAGCCACACTTAAAATGGGAAATGCTAAGAAGGATTTTCTCTTTTTTTACTGTAGAAAAATCACTAAAGTCAAAACGTGGACGGTGCAATACATCTGTTATGTAAGTAGAGCAAGTATTTATCTACTTATATGTGTTATTGTTTTTCTGAGATAGTATGGCTGACAGCTCCTCTTTAAAGTATGTCTCCATGGAGAGTCTGTCTGTGAGAATCACACTGAAGTCAGACTTACATTTTCACATTTCCTTGGCAGTACAGGACTAAAATCCATGTAACGTTGTAAAATATTTGGGATCTGGCATAGGAAGAGGCTTTGCTTGGCTGTGGCACGTTCAGAGCTTGTCCAGATTACATTTCTCCCTTGTTAGCTGCGAACATGCTGTGATTTTTATGTTGATTTGGCCAAACGACCTCTCCTGAGAATAATGGAAGCACTCCTGATTATACTGTTACATGTTGCTGCTACAATACATTCTTCAGATATCAGTATAAGTGTCAGATACAATTTCCCCCTTTCCCAAATTACAAAAGGGATCTGAGAACATAAATATGTCTGTGGTTATGGAGAGCTTCTGTAGGACATTTTTATGGACTATCAGAATAACCATAATGGCTGTCATTAGCTTTGTATGAAAGAGCTATTTGGCACCAATACGGGAAAGAAATGTATTTATAGGCTATCCTTAGGGTTTTTCCACGAAGCAACGTGAATCACGTTTCCCAGGGCGGCAACAGGCAGCTCCCCTCCCCAAATGTCCCCCTCCTTGTACTCCCCGTCTCCCCCCTCCCTAGATGCGCGGTGCTGCTTCATTCACCTGCTCTCAGCGTTCCAGCGATGGGATCTCCATCCACCGTCCAGCGACCTGTATCCAATGCTACAGTGGTGCCTCACATGACCTGTTACATGCTGCCGGGTCACATGAGGTGTCGCTGTAGTCAGAGAGGAAGCAGGACTTCACATATGGCTGGTGAGCCCATCGTTAATCTGAGAGTGGGTGAATGATGTGGTGCCAGCGCACTACATACCTGGCATCCAGGGAATGAGAACCGGGATGCTGCGGGCCAGCAGGGAGGAGATGCTGTCTTGGAGGAAGCAGAGGGAAGAAGGCATAGTGCCAGTGCCTGCCATGCTTAGCCCAATGAGTCTCTCCTCTCTGGCTTTGTACTCACACTTCGGGGGAAGTGTGTGTGTGTGTGTGTGTGTGGGGGGGGGGGGGGGGGGGGGGGGTCAGGCAATCCTGCTAGCAGAGGCGCTCCTAGGAAAAACACCTGTATTAAGACAATTTTCTTACTGATCTGATGAAGCGGACTGTTATCCTTAAAATGCGTTATCAACTGAGTGTCTGATTGTCTATTTAATAAATTTGTTTCCATTTACGGCTATCTCCTTCTTCATAGAGGTAAGGCAACCTTTTTTATATTTCTTTCTTATGCCATTTGTTTTTATTTTTTGGGGCATCTCCTTCCTCCAAGTAGTGCCAAGAATGATTCCCAGGACTCAGCAGGCACATGTATGTATGTGTTGAGAGGTTAGAGTAGATAGAATGCTCCCATTTTTCTTTTACCCTTAAGACATAAGACAGAGTTGCTATAGCTAGTTTTTTCAGACGGACGTAGAAAATTGATGGTAAGGATGTAATTGAAGACTTCAGCCTGGACCTTAGACGCCAAGGAAGCATTTTTGTATCTCAAGGCGTATCTGTACTTTGGTTTTAGCTTGTGATGTTCAGTTGTATGTATGACGAATTAGCTGGTAGAAAAAGTTGGTTGGAGGCACATAGTTATGCCATAAAAGGCTTCAGGTTTCAAGAATAATGTGGATTGAACATGAATTATCTGTGAGGAAAAGAATTAGCAAAAGCTTTGTGATAACTTTGAGGTCGTAGATCACAAAGTCTGAACTCAGTTAGAAGTAACATTGAGATGTCTTGTCCAAAAATAGACATTAAAATCCAGTATTCCTCTTCTTGGAACAACCTGTTTAGAAAATAAGTAACTATGAGTGTTTATTACGAGGACAGTAGCTTTGTGTTGGTAATTGTGTCTTGTGTTTAGTGCAGTTTGGTTAAAATGGATATTACGCAGGAATATGTCAGGAAGCATGCCTCTGCTAATTATAATAAACTAGTAGAAGACCTAAGCCTGTTTTAAAACGGGCTCTCTCACTGCCGCCACTGCCTCATGTCAGCGCGCACAAGCGCCACACACGCGCTCTCGCCTTGCAAGTTCTGGGTCGGCGGTTTGAATCCCAGCCAGGTCAACATCTGCAAGGAGTTTGTATGTTTTCCCCGTTTCTTTGTGGGTCTTTGTGGGATTCCTCCAGGCAATCCATCCCAAAAACATACAGATAAGTTAATTGGCTTCCCCTAAATTGGCCCTAGACTATCATACATGCAATATACAATACATATATAGACATATGACTATGGTAGGGACTAGATTGTGAGCCCCTCTGAGGGAGCATTAGTGTAATGACAATATGCTCTGTACAGCACTGCGTAAGATGTTGGCCCTATATAAATACTTAAAATTATTTAAAATACACACATGACATAGCTGCAAATTAATATTACATACTAACCTCACAGTCAGTTCCTCTCAGAAGCTTACCGTTTTCTTCTTACAGGGATCCCTTCTAGTTCTGACAATATTTTGTCAGAACTGAAATATACCAGTTGCTGTCAGTTATATATCAGCAGCTGTCAGTTACAACTGAATGTGCAAGGCAATATCCATGTTTCCCTATGGCTCAAGTGGGTGATAATACAGTTTAACAGTGTGCTGACCAGGAAGCTGTTATGGGGCAATAGCCATTTTTAAAATGGAGGATGGCAGATGCATCAATGACTTCATTTCTGAACTTGTAAAAGAATAACAAAAGCAAATATAATTTTATGGGTTATAAAAAAAAAAGGAAAACACATTTTTATTGAATAGTATGTCAGAGTTTGATCCCACTTTAAATCGATTGATAATTTGATCTACAGTCAGAAAAATTAAATTTAGCATTACTTTTGTAGACTCAGGTCTATTACATTTATATAATAAGTATAATAATATATGTGTATTTGTAAATAAACCCCTTTTTACCCTTTGAAATGAGTTCAGGTAGTCAGCATTAAAAAGTAAGTAACAAAAGCTAAAGTACATTCTACACTGAGTAAAGAAAAACAAATGTTTGCTTTCTTAAAACAGAAAGAATTTGCGATAATTCAGGTTGGAGTGAGCTTGAGATGTCTCCCAGAGCATCACTGCTGAATATATGCAAATATATTGAGTAAACACTAAGTAAACACACAGACATTGACAATCTTTGCCACACAAGTGCCTACACAGGATGAGGAAGACATCTGGACTTGAAATTGGAGTAACTGGTCTCTCAAGCAAAACAAAAACCCCAAAACACAAATACTTTGAAATCTACCGTAATATAAACACCTCTTCAATGCATTTTAGCACGCTGTGAAGAAGGAACAGCCTCTCAATGGGACATGCTTGTTAGTACAAATACCATTTATTGGCTAACTTAAAAGAAAAATAAGTTTTCAACTATCCCAAATGTACTCTTTTTCTTTTAAAAGGAAGAAGTTTTGAATCAGGATGATGCCATTTATTGGCTAACTTAGAAGAAAAAGAGTAAACTTTTGGCTATGAAGCCTTCATCAGACGGATTCCTGTATACTGACATTATCTATAACGCACAGCTTATATACACTGGACATTAAGTTAACCAATAAATGGTATCATCCTGATTCAAAATGTCTTGGTTTTACTGATATTATAGTATAATTAGGAGTAAAGTCCTTTTTTAATTATATAGGAAAGGAAAAAACCTTTTAGTCCTTTTAGGGTCATCCACTTCACCCACTATTGACTTATGTAGATAGAAAGGACCATAAACAATCCATGCAAGGTCTTGTGGTACAAAAATATCAACAAATCTTTATTGACACAAATACAAAAAAGGGTTCCATAAAATCTCTCCGTAAGAAGCTCCTTATAGATTTACAGAGTTTTTCCAAAACAGGAATATGACAGCAAAAAAAGCTAGTGCAATACAAATAAGGCAACGGCACGCTCGTTTCGGGCACAAGGCCCTTCGTCAGGCCAAATGCACAAAGCACTATCTACAAAAAACCCCACAAATAAGGATACATTAGCAGCATTAATATAATGTAAAAAGTAAATACCAGCACCTCACAGAGGGATATCCCAGGAAAGAGGGTATGGAGGTAGTGTAACACCAAGACCTATACAAATAAATCTTAACACTCGTCCAAAGAAGGAAAAAGTGTCAAAAGGACAAGAAAATAAACCCAGGGTAACAAAAAGCCTGCAGACCAGTATATAACAGTCTGCTTGTTACACCCCTGTCACCAGAGAAAAAGGCAATAGGACTGCTAGAAATAGCCAGTGACAAGCACAAAGGACCTATAAATACTGGTCCAAATGTCACTGGTTTTACTGATGGCCAGGGCAGGATTTACCATAAGGCAATGCAGGCATGTGATTACAGGTGCCTGATGATGAAAAGGTGGCTCACTCCCCTCCCGTAGGGCCTCCCTCCTCCTTTCCCTATGCTGAGCGTAAATTAGATATTACTCACCCAGCTCTCGGCATTCTACTGATGAGATCACTCTGCAATCAGAGGCACCACTAGCCACTGAATACTGAGGGTACCTCTGGTTACCCAATGCTAAGGGACACTGGTAGCTATGACAGGCAAGGGAAGTAAGGGAGAAGTGACCAGGCCAGCCAGCACACGTGATGCGGTTCGTCGGGGGTTTGTAGGTTTATGTAGGGCAAGGTCTAGAGTGCCAGGATATCTGTGCCTATAGGCAACTGTGTTGTAAAAATCCAGGCCTGCTGATGGCTAGGGCTACATACTCACTCAGTGACGTTTTCTGAGCTCTGTCACCCAACCCAAGAGATCGGATATCAATCCCTTCCGGGCAAAAGAGCAGCCACGATGCCATACGTACACGTCATCAGCCTCTGGCTGACGATATGTATGTTGCTAAGCGGGAAGGGGGGGGGGGGCGGAGGAACAATGAGCATGTGTGACAGAGCTGTTTCCAGCAGGTAAAGGAGTGTCAAAAACGATGGTGCTGTACAGAGCTCGGGCATCGCTAAAAATCGGACATGACAAATCTTTAACCGGTTTAGGAAAACAGTAAGTAGAATCTATGCCGCATCTGTGGCTCTCTATCTCTAATGCTGCATAGATTCTACGCAGTGGCTTACCGCGGTCCTGAGCCGATCGCTACTCCTGGAGGAAGTAAACTCGGCTGTCTTGGAGTTCAGGAGCTGTTTTCTTTGGTTCCTAACCTCCTGATCACTGTGAGCCAATTACAGTGATAGGGAAGTGAACATTTAAAAAAAAAATCTGGTTCTTAAAGACAAAAGAGATGGAGAGCCCCAACAGTGCAATATGTTAATTTAATTTTCATAAGAGAAATGAATATGGTAGTATTATACTCACAAAGATGGGTTATCACTGGTAACCACTGTGACGGCAGGTAGGGAGATTAGACCCAACCCCACTCGGGTTAAGAATGTTGCTCTCCGTAAAAAATGAAAATGGGGTGATACCACTCCACCAGGGGTAGAAACACAAAATAAACTATTGGTAAAACAGGTGCCAGATAAGGATATAAAGATTAAAAACTGTTTAAAAAGGGAGATGGTGGACTTAACGCAGGTAAGTCTACCATCTCCCTTTAACCTCTCACAGATGGACTCGAAAGTCAACTGTAAAATTGGTTTTATTCAAAACCTGGCTGGACTTGTGACAAGCTCCATGTATTACCTGAAGAAGCGGGATATTACCCGTGAAGCTCGTTGCAATATTTTGTAGGGTATTTTTTTTTTTAATAAGACCTCTGTTTTACCAATTGTTTATCCTGATCCTTAAAGGGACCAGAGGCTCTCATCGCAAATTATTTAAAGATCGTGGTGAGGTGACTGAACACACTTGCTGAGACTCGTTAACGATCGGTCAGTCATCGTTCGTTTCTGGCGATTACGTCTTTCTGTGGGTATGGGCCCTAACAGGGTACCATACTCTACAAAACAAACAAAACCACCAGCTTTTTCACTATAGAAACACACATCTTATCTGCTTTGTTTACTTTGTAAAATGTTCCAAAGCAGATCTCAAGAGTCCCATTCCACGCATGGTATCTGTTCTTCTCCCTCTGCAAATCACTGCGCAATGCCAAAAGCTGACAGATAATTCCCAGAAGATGGAGGTGCTGGCATGGTTAAAGAGTTACAGCCTTATCTTTAGTGTCTAATCATTTAGGGATGTGCTGAGCTGACAGGAGAGCAGCATATGGCAGAGGGCTGTGGCTGGGATCAAAGCATTCTGAAACTGGTGAAAGATGGGATCAGAGCAGGATAAAGCGGGCCTATTTTTCTTCATCACTTGCTGCAGAGATCTGTACATGTAACTACTGTGGGAGCAGCACAGCAACATGATGGCTTAGTGGTGAGCGCTCTCGCCTTGCAGCGTTGGGTCCCCAGTTCGAATCCCAGACAGGTCAACATCTGCAAGGAGTTTGTATGTTCTCCCTGTACCTGCATGGGTTTCCTCCCACATCCCAAAAAACATATGGATAAGTTGATTGGCTTCCCCCTAATTTGGCCCTAGACTACAATAGACATAGGACTATGGTAGGGATTAGATTGTGAGCCCCTCTGAGGGACAGTTAGTGACGAGACTATATACACTGTACAGCGCTGCAGAAGATGTTGGCGCTATATAAATAATAGTAATAATAATGGTTCAACAATTCAAACATCTTAACAGTGCCTCTTTCAGCAGGAAAGTTTCTAATTTGAAGCTAAATCCATCATCCCACTTTTTGGTGCATAATTTAGGCTATTGGTAAATTTTGGTGCATGGTGTGAGGTTTAGGCACAAAACTGATGATTAAAGGGGAAATAAACTCTGACAAAAATGTTCAATAAAACACATTTTCCTACTTTTTATTATCCATACAGTTATCATATTTTCTTCTGTGCACAAATAGTATTGCCCATTTACAAATTGCACAAGTAGTATTGTCCATTTACAAATTACAAGTTCCCAAAGTACAGTTTATCTGTTCTAAAAGCTGCCATTGCATTTTATTGCATAGCTTCATTATTTATATATTACTAGCTAGTGGCCCGGCGTTGCCCGGGTATGTATTTAGCCGGTGTTGGCTCCACCCACTTTTCCTAATCCTAACACACAATTACTCAATGACCAAGATTGTGAGCTTTGCGGTCTTTGGTATCAATAATTTGCATTGAAGTAAAATAAATCTGATTGGCTGTGGCTCCACCCCTTTTCTGAATTTGAACCCCAATCACCCAATGGCCAACTATACCAGGTTTGTGCCATTAACAGTGCAAGAATGGCAGCAATTAAATATTTCCCCTTGACAATCAATAGGTGAATTTTGATTGGCTTTTATAGGCTTCACCCACTTTTCTGAATATTAACCCCCAGTCACCCAGTGAACAACTGTGAAAAGTTTGAGAACCCTGCCATTAACAGTGTAAGAATGGCTGCAGTTTACATTTTCCCAATAAAATTTGTATTTTTCTCAGCCCACTGAAGTCCCAACATTGCTCAGGTATGTATTTGGCTGGTGTTGGCTCCGCCCACTTTTTCTAACCCTACCACACAATTACTCAATGACCAAGTTTGTGAGCTTTGCGGTCTTTGGCATCAATAATTTGCATTGAAATGAAACAAATCTGATTGGCTATTTGTGGCTCCACCCCTTTTTCTGCTTTTGGACCCCAGTCACCCAATGACCAACTGCACCAGGTACAGTGCAAGAATGGCAGCAATTACATATTCCCCTTGAAAATCAATAGGTGAATTTTGATTGGCTTTTGTAGGTTCCACCCACTTTTCTGAATATTAATCCCAGTCACCCAGTGACCAATTGTGCAAAGTTTGAGAACCCTACCATTAACAGTGTAAGAATGGCTGCAGTTTACATTTTCTCAGTGAAATGTGTATTTTTCTCCGCCCACTGATGACCCGTCGTTGCCCAAGTATGTATTTGGCTGGTGTTGGCTGCGCCCACTTTTCCTAACCCTAACACACAATTAATGAATTACTCAATGACCAAGTTTGTGAGCTTTGCGGTCTTTGTCATCAATAACTTGCATTAAAATGAAGCAAATCAGATTGGCTGTTTGTGGCTCCACCCCCTTTTATCAATTTAAACCCAGTCACCCAATGCCCAACTGTACCAGGTTTGAGGCTTGTGCCATTAACAGTGCAAGAATGGCAGCAATGAAATATTCCCCTGAAAAGTCAATAGGTAATTTTTGATTGGCTTTTGTATGCTTCACTTTTCTGAATATTAATCCCAGTCGCCCAGTGACCAATTGTGCAAAGTTTGAGAACCCTACCATTAACAGTGTAAGAATGGCTGCTGTTTACATTTTCCCAGTAAAATTTGTATTGTCTCCACCCACTTATGACCCAGCGTTGCCCAATTATGTTTTTGGCACACAATGAATCACACAATGAATCAATTAATCAATAACCAAGTTTGTGAGCTTTGTGGTGTTTGGCATCAATAATTTGCAATGGAATGAAACAAATCTGAATTGACTGTTTGTGGCTCCACCCCCCCCTTTCTCAAATTGAACCCCAGTCACCCAATGATCAACTGTACTAGGTTTGAGGCTTGTGCCATTAACAGTGTAAGAATGCCAGCAATGTAAATATTCCCCTTGAAAATCAATAGGTGAATTTTGATTGGCTTTTATAGACTCCACCCACTTTTCTGAATATTAATCCTAGTCACCCAGCGACCACCTGTGCAAAGTTTGAGAACCCTACCATTGAAATGAAAATGAAATTTGTGATTGTCTCCGCCCACTTGTTGGTTATGGGAATAAAAAGTATCCTATATGTTATTCCAGGTAGTGTACTATGTGTGTGCCAAATTTCATTCAAATCTGTTCAGGCGTTTTACATCCAATTTCCAAACATCAGAACTATCCCATTTATAATATTAGTAGGAAGGATAATGTATTCAGTGAGAATGTGTCTTCTCCTGTGTACACTTTCTGCTTGTATTCAGCTGAACCATTGGTAGCAATATTTATAATAGTAACTGATAAGAAAACAAACAAGATAATGCAATCAGTTCCTCAACTTCTGCATCTGAGCTAAGCTTCGCACTGAAGAGGAAAGTGATGTCTTTAACAGTTTGAATGTTGTTCTGCTACTACAGTAGTGTTTTTTTTTTCTGGTTGTACCTTTTATGCTATTAAGAATATTTTAGAGCAAAGAAGTTTCATACCAGCTGGTATTGTTTAAAAGGAAATAAATATGGCAGCCTCCATATCACTTTTACCTCAGGTTCACTTTTTAAATGCTTACAGGATATGACTAGAAATGAGCTGCCTCTGTGTAAGCCAACAAACATTCACCATTCTCGGCGAGCGCCACCAGAACATCACATGGTATGTCAGCTGCAAAACATTCACGGAGGGGAAAAAAGGAAGACCACATGGGTAAACAAAACCACATCGTCACACAATCACAACTTGCTGGACCTATAACAGATTGCATCCATTGAATAACATTAGCATGGTAGCAACCAATGGCGTGGTGGTGGGAGGGGGGGTGTGTGACTGTGGGAGTATACCTGTGAAATTCAGTCAGGTTTCTCATCAGGTCCACCCTTCCTGGGGCCATTGGATTTAGTTTTTACCACATCATTTCTGGACAGAATTTTAAAAATGTGGGCGCTAGGCGGCCAATGAGGTAGGGCGAGTGGCTCTGTGGGAGTGGTCTTGTAGATTGAGAAAAGGTCTCCCAACAAGTCCGCCGCTCGGTAGGCTTCCAGCTTATTGGTTGACATGACTTAAAACTCTGTGTATATATACATGTTGAATGTTGAATGTTAGTGTATTCATTAATTGGCGGCTCGTAAAACGGCAACATCCCGAAACAGCGGGCTGCCGCTGTCTTGCTGCTGTCTTTTTTAAATTGATTTTGCAATAGAATGACATGTTTTATTTGGATGTAGTGTGGGCCAAGTATCTCCCGCTTGCTTTTATTAATATGCACATGACCATCTGTAGCACTGGAACATCCAGACACGTTGCCTCTGTCTACCCCTAGGCCTGTAAGAGGTTAATCCAATGTCTGAAGACAACGTAGACTGCTGCGATTGGAACTTTTGCCCCAGCTATCAGGGGAATTCTAAAAATAGAATGAGAAGTCTTCAGTGCGCAGATTGTGACTCACTGTCCCTGATGCTCCGGCAGAGAAAAAGGAGACATCACTCGGAGAAAGAAAAAATGAATTGCAGTTACAAAGGACAGGAAATTCGATGTCCCTGCTCTAAGGAAGAGACGTGTGTGATGGATCCTTTCCTCACGGATAGAGCATCTTTACCTCACGGACAGAGCATCCTTACCTCACGGACACAGCATTGTGCATGTGTCCTCTTCCGAGGCTGCGAGAGAGGGGCAAGCTATCTCTATGTTACACAGAGTTGCGAAAAAGTTTGTGTGCCTTTATAACAACTAGATGTTCTTTTTAATTAATCTCAACTCCAAACAGAAAAGCAACCCATTGAATGTGAACCTTAAAGAGGAACTTCAGCCTAAACAAATATACTGTCATTAAATTACATTAGTTATGTTAATTAAAATAGATAGGTAATATAATCTCTTACCCACCCTGTTTTAAAAGAACAGGCAAATGTTTGTGATGTCATGGGGGCAGCCATCTTTTAGGTTGAAAGGAGGTGACCGGAAGCATGAGACACAGTTCCAACTGTTCTGTGTCCTGATCACCCCTCCCAGTTGCGCACACTAGGCTTCAAATCTCAAATTCAAAATAAAAAAAAAACAAATTTGCGGCAAAACAGCAGAACGAGCACAAGAACGTAAAAAAAAAAAAAAAAAAACATCATGTTTTGCACAGCATCAGAAGAAAAATGCCCGGGAAGATTTCTTTGATGGGGCAGAGCTTAGCTTCTGTGCAGCTGAAAATGAGGCTTGGGTAAGAAAAACAAAGTTCTGATGCTGTAAAACTGTTAATTAAACACCTAGCCTTTTCAGTGCTGCTGAGTGGATTTTTAGTCTGGCGGTTCACTTTAAATTAAACCAGAACTGTCATAAAAAGAAGATTTGATACTTACCTGCAGCTTCCTTCAGCAGCATAAACATGTCTGAGACCCTTGCTGTCCTCCCGCGGTCTGCTGTTCAGCCGCAATCAGCCCCGGTAACTGGCTCAGTTGGGTCCAGCCTCGGTCTTCTGTGCATGCGCAGTAGACCCAGACTTGACTCGACTGTAGCTGAATGGCAGACCGCAGGAGGATGGCGAGGGAATCAGATGTGTTGGGGGGGAATCACTTGTGTGCTGTGTTGTGCGACCCTGCAGCTGGGCCTTAAAGCTGCAGTGGCCAATTAAAGCGGACCCAAACTTTTTTTAATACAAAATATTTAGTTGCACCACTCTGACACATACAAAGATAAATAAACACTCCTTCAAGCCTATGAGCATCTCAGTGCATGCTTTTCACCCTTCTCTTTTCACAACTAGGGATATACAGGTGGCAGCCATTAGCAATTCCTCCATTGCCGGACACCTCCTACTCCACCAGTTTGCCGGATTCTGTCCCGGCAATATGAAAGGAAGGGAGGGGTTCCTCCAATAAATGTAAAATACTTGATATTTGTCATCATGCAGCTGAAAAAAGGCTGCTATTTATTATTATAATTTAGAAAATAGATTTTATTTCTGAAATCTTGTATTTTTAATTTGGGTCCACTTTAAGTAAAAAATAGCCTGGTCTTTAGGGGGGTTTTACACTCCAGTCCTCAAGTGGTTAATATACACCCATATGGCCCATATCAGGTTCCCTTTAAAAAAAAGTTTATAATCTACTACAAGGGAATGGAAAGACAATGAAGGAAAATGGCAAACTTAACAAAAATATTCTCAATGAATACTATAGTAAATATATCCCATATGGATTTTTTTTTTCTAGGAATAGAAAAATGCTCATAAGCCCTTAAAATAGGAGGGGGTGAGGCTGCATTAAGCAATTATATGGAGTGCAAACAAAAAAAACACATTTTTTTTTAAAGATACTAATGATATCAAATTAAGTCAAATCCAAGGAAGTTTTTCAAGTACTGTATATCTAAAAAGAGTATAGAACTCCTAAAAGATGAGGTAGCAAACTCAATGGTGGACGATCAAAGTTGGGCTAAGTTACTGAATGCTTCTTTTTTGTTTCTGTCTTCACAAGGGAAACATCGTTGTTGCAAATTACAGATGTGGAAGGGTCACAATCTTCCAATTTTAATATTAAATACTTAACACAGGAAGAAGTAAAGACAAGACTAAATAAAATCAAAACTGGTAAGGCACCTGACCTGGATAGCATACATCCTTGGGTGCTAAGGGAATTAAGTTCAGTTATCGATAAACCACTTTATTCTATCTTTTTTTACTTTCTTTCAAGTGGGATAGTTTCAATAGACTAGTGTAAAGCCCCAAATTTCCCATTTTTTAATAAAGGCAAAAAATATGGGTTTTGCATGGCGCCCGACCACCTCAGTTTTACTGGGGGCCCCGCTAGGTTCTCGGTATGCCCCTGCTGGTTTGACACAATTGTAAATCTTTAGGAAGGTAAGCCTTTATCACATATGCTGTGTTTGATCTGTGTATTCAGTCACTTGCCTGGGACTACATTCCATTGCACATCCTATCCAATAACCACCATGCTGGTGATGGAGAACAGATGTGAAATCCTGGAATAATGAGCCGTGAAGAGGGTAATTGCAGCCAGGAACTCTGCTTTGAGAGTTGGGTATACTAATCAAGTCAAGTCACCTTGTTAAAGAAATAAATAAAATCACACTTTTTTGACATCTGGTCACTAGGACTGATAGTAATGGGAAGACTGTTTAAAGATCCCAATTTTTTTTCTTACTTTGCTTTCTTAAAAGGGTCCATATTTATCTATTTCAGCCATTGATTGACAGACAATTCGACCACTCTGATCGATTCGGCTGGAAATTGATGCAGCAGTAAGCATGATCGATTGGCCGATCAAACAATTTCCGACCGATTTCGATCGATTTGCTCGATTAGGCCCGGTTCACATTAGCGGTTGTTTGCCAAACGGACCGGGTGACCTGACCGGATCCGGACCGGATCCGGATCGGAACCGTACGGTTCTGATCCGGATCCGATCCGGATCCGGTCAGGTTGCATCAGGTGGTAATCAGGATGCGATCCGGATCCGTTTGGCAAAGTTTAACGTAAAAAAAAAAAAAAATGTTGGGGTCTGGGAGGTCAGCAGAAGGGGGACCTGTGGAATCAGGCCCTCTGCTGTTTAGCACTCACCTCCACCTCCGACATGCTGCCAACATCCTGCCAACACCTCCAGCTCGTGCTGCTCCACTCCAAAATGCTTGCCCAGGTGTCCCCAGCCAATATCGCCGCAAAAATCCGCATAGGAAGTGGGGTAGAACATCCGGATTTCTCAGCCAGTGTGTTGTGCGGCCTCCGGTTCCCATTTGTTTGTATTGGCCGGATGGTGCAGTCCGGCTCCGCCCCGGATACGGCTGCCGGAGGGGCCGGATGAAAAAATAGCGCATGTTGGAACGGAGGCCGGAGTCCGGATCCGGCCCGGATCCGGTCCGGCTCCGGTTCTGCAGAACGGACCCATGTGAACGGACGCATAGGCTTTAATTGCTATGCCGTGCGTCCGTTCCGTCCGTTCTGCAGGCGGTGCGGCTCCGGCACGGCGATTCCGGAGGGTCACCGCAAGTGTGAACCGGGCCTAAGTCCGGATGGAAAATCTAGTTTCATTGGCTGCTGGCAACAGAACGATGGCCTATAGAGTTGCATTGGATTGAATGGTGCAATAATGCATTTCGATCGATTTTCAATAGATTTTAAACTGAAATCTATTGGAAATCTGTTCCTTATGCGTGGCACACATCAGATAGAATCCTGTCACATTGGACCTGACTGGCATCTGACAGAAATCTATCTGATGGTCGAATCTGCTGCAAATCTATAAGTGTATGGCCATCTTTACTCCGGTTCCATATCTTTTCCCTCACTTTGGGAATGATCCCAAAAAATGTAAAATGAATAAGGTCACCTTACTTATTTTTCCCCTCAGCAATAAGGAGAGATAATCTATGAGGTAAATAGACAAGGAAGGGCACATGATATAAAGAGAGAGAGAAAGCCAACATCCCAATGGAGTGTAGTATGTTAGTATATGAATTGTCAGGTAGTAATATACTCACAAGTCAGGGAAGTTACCTTCAAGCAGGGCCGGCCCTACTATAAAGCAGACTGAATCACGTGATTCAGGACAGCAGACTGTAGGGGGCAGCATCACACTCAGCTGATCTTCTTGAGTCTCCCCCTCCGCTCTGCTGCTTCTGCCTGACTACGTTTTTTTTTTTTTTTTCGCTTCAGGTTTGCTTTCACCACTTAAAGAGAATCTGTATTGTTAAAATCGCACAAAAGTAAACATACCAGTGCGTTAGGGGACATCTCCTATTACCCTCTGTCACAATTTCGCCGCTCCTCGCCGCATTAAAAGTAGTCAAAAACAGTTTTAAAAAGTTTGTTTATAAACAAACAAAATGGCCACCAAAACAGGAAGTAGGTTGATGTACAGTATGTCCACACATAGAAAATACATCCATACACAAGCAGGCTGTATACAGCATTCCTTTTGAATCTCAAAAGATCATTTGTGTGTTTACCTTCTGTCCCCTGCTTCTCTCATGCATGGAAGAGTAACAGGCTTCCTGCAGACAGCTCTGCCTGTGCCTGTGTTTGTAATTCCTTAGTATGTGTCAGCCAGCTACTTTCACAGCCTAACAGAGGAGGATTTTTATCCAGCTCTCTTCTATCACTGATAAGATAGCAGAGACACTGCTGGCTTATGTAAATACACACACACTGGAGTGTGCATAGAGGGGCCTGGAGACTGTGCATAAACAGACCAGGAAGAGTTGGCAGCCTTCCAGACACAGGCCGACAAGTCTGACAGGGGAAAGATACATTGATTTATTACAGAGACAGTTATAGTAGAAAGTGCTGCTGTAAGGCAGAACACATTAGAATAGCTTTAGGAACTTGTAGGATGGTAGAAAAAACATTGTAATTTTTGGTACAGAGTCTCTTTAAAGAGAACCCGAGGTGTGTTTAAAGAATGTTATCTGCATACAGAGGCTGGATCTGCCTATACGGCCCAGCCTCTGTTGCTATCCCAAACCCCACTAAGGTCCCACTGCACTCTGCAATCCCTCATAAATCACAGCCACGCTGTGAGGCTGTGTTTACATATGTAGTGTCAGTCTCAGCTGCTCCCCCGCCTCCTGAATAGCTCCGGTCCCTGCCCCAGTCCCTTCCCTCCAATCAGCAGGGAGGGAAGGGATGCAGGCGGGGAGGGAAGTTCTGCAGGAGGCGGGGAGAGCAGCAGACTGACACTATAGAGATAAACACAGCCAGCTCTGACAAGCTGTTTGTCAGCAGCGTGGCTGTGATTTATGAGGGATTGCAGAGTGCAGGGGGACCTTAGGGGGGTTTGGGATAGCAACAGAGGCTGGGCTGTATAGGCAGATCCAGCCTCTGTGTGCAGATAACATTCTTCAAACCCACCTCGGGTTCTCTTTAAGCCTACAGGGTTGTTTATTTTTTGCATCTGAGCAACTTTCTCCTCCCATTCATTTGCCAATAACTTTATCACTACTCATCACAATTAATTGATCTATATCTTGTTTTTTCCGCCACCAATTAGGCTTTCTTTGGGTGATACATTTTGCGAAGAATTAATTTATTCTAAATTCATTTTAACAGGAATATTGAGAAACAAATTAAAAAAAAATCATTATTTCTCCGGTTTTTGGCCATTATAGTTTGAAATTCATACATGCTACGGTAATTAAAACCCATGTATTTTATTTGCCCATTTGTCCCGCTTATTACACCATTTAAATTACGTCCCTATCACAATGTATGGCGCCGATATTTTATTTGGAAATGAAGGTGCATTTTTTCAATTTGCGTCCATCACTATTTCCAAGCCCATAATTAAAAAAAATATATTAATACACTCCTTTGACATGCATATTTAAAAAGTTCAGACCCTTAGCTAACTATTTATGTTTTTTTTTTTTAATTGTAATCTTTTTTTATTTTTTTTATTAAACATTTTATTTGGGTAATTTTTAGTGTGGAAGGTGAACAGCTCATTTTTAATGTAAAAAAAAAAAACGTATTCATTTAATGAAAAATGGATGTGGGTGTTTTACTATTTGGCCCCAAGATGGCCACAGTCAAAAAATCCTGTAAGCGTACGATCTTGCTTCCAGGAACATGAATGAGGACAGGAAACTTTTTTTTAACTCAGAAAAACCGCAGCCTCTGATAAGATGCTGTCGGCTTTTCTGTGGGGGGCTTCGATCAATGAATGGGATCTATAATCCCATCCATTGATCGCTGGGCTAACGGCCAGCGGCGGGAATGCGCGCAGCCTATCTGGATGAGATAGGCTTAAGTGGTTAAGAATGCAAACTTCTGTCTTGAATACCTGTTAGTTAACTGGCTTCACAATACAATCTAAATAGGAGCTTCCAGGAAGGAGGAGAAAAGGAGAAGTTAGCTGAAAGACAGCCAGGATAGAGCTGACTTCCATTTCCATGTAAGGGGCACTACATTAACCCCCTTGCCAGTTCATGTTGCTAGCCCAAAAGATTAGTGGTGCGTGCCCCGGATGTAGTCTGAGGTGCCCTGGATGTCCCTCAGACAGAGCCAGCTGTGGTGCCTCACTGGCGGTCATGCTGGGAGCTGTGGTGCATCAATCTTGGGTATGCTGGGTGCTGTGGTGCCTCTATGTGGGCATACTGGGTGCTGGGGTACCATGCTGGGTGCTGTGATGCCTTTACAGGGGCATGCAGGGAACTGTGGTTCTTCTATGGGGGCATGCTGGGAGTTGTGGTGCCTCAATGGGAGGCCAGTGGGAGCATGGGAGGGGGTCCACTAGAAGGTTAGGGAATGATATGGGGGAACTGCTAGATAACCTAGCAGTAGGCCAGCCTGCCCAGGAGAAAACCAGACCAGATTATTAGAAGTGATTATTACCAGCAGAGGACCAATAGAGAGCTAATATTGTGATAGAGGGTGGACCCTTTGGGGCCCCGATGCGGTCTCTACCTCTGCACCCCCTATTGCTACCCCCCTGCCCAGAGCTGTTGGAGCCCCAACTAGTAACCTTCCCTTCCTCCGACCGATACAGTGGACTATACTTCAGATCAGGTGTTTTTGTGGCTACACTTGTTATGGGTGTGAACATCACGATGGCCACACTAGTTTTATGACCTTTGTGAGATGGGCGCTGAGGCCCTGAAGGGCACCGAGGAAAGGCAGGAGAAGGAATGTGAGCATGGGGGACTCCATCAAAGTTTTGCTTGGGGGCATCATGAACTGTAGTTACACCAATGCCTTTAGAGCCCCCCATTCCTCGTTCCATCTGCAGAGCAAATTTGTCCCCTTAAGGGCCAGAGACCACTGGTACAATACCTATGGAATCCCAACGAATCGCCCGCGCATACGCGCCGCAACCGCCATCACTGCCGCATGCTGGGATCCTCCTGACATAGACTCTGCCATCTCTATGACGACAGAGTCATGTGAGCCGGTCAGGAGCCGCTTTCAGTGGCTCTTGACCGTGTTTATCAATGTAAGCCAATGGAGGCGGCTTACATTGATAAACACGACCAGGAGCCAATAAAATCATCTCCTGATGGCTCACATGGCTCTGCTGTCATAGAGACAGGCAGAGCCAGTGAGCTGCGGAGAGAGACGTCGGGTTTGAGCGGCGGGATCTGCGGGGAGCGATGGAAACGGCGAATGGGCGCTGCAGGCGGTGATTGAAATCTACATCCTGCCAGCCAGGAGCCCACCGAAACAGGGCGTAGATTTTAATCACTGCGGTCTTTAAGTAGTTAAACTAGGCATGTGCAAGTTATGAACCGCACATGCCAAGTAAAAGGAAGCACTCGTGGCAATCTGCTTTCCTCTGGCTCCACAGCTTCCATTTACCAGGGGCAGTTCTTCCATGAAGCAAAGCGAATCATGTGCTTCAGGGCAGCAACAATGAGAGGGCGGCAAGAGGCGGCTCCCCTCCCCAAATGTCCCCTCCTCGCACTCCCCGTCTCCCCCTCCTTACATGCGCAGCACCACAGTTTGGTGGATACCCCTCTATGTTACTCCAATGTGAGTGTGGAAACAATTGTATTCATTCATTATGATTTCAGAAAGGTCGGTAGATCAGGAGGGTGGTAGTCCACAATTGCCCATGTGCCCAAGAAAAGTATCCTTGTTAAGGTGGCCACACATACAATAAAAGGATCCGATTTTACGTCAATTCGATAAATATGATTGGATCTCCCGGAAAGATCGAAACCTTTTTTTTTCATTCGACTGAAAAATCTGATTGGATTTCCCGTTTTTCGATTTTTATCCAAAATGCTAGAAATTTATCTTCAATTTTTCTAAAGATTGTATGGTGTGTGTTAGATTGTCAGTTTATTAATATACACACCCTAGCAATTTTCTCAGTTTCCAATCATTTTTATCATAATTGTGGAAGAATTGAACATATGTGTGTGGTACATCGGCTATATTCTTGAAATGTTACAATCAGTAAGAAAAATGTATTGCAATTTTTGAATTGAACAGATATTTAAAAAATGGTATGGTGTGTGGCCACCTTTAGGCTTAAAGTGGATGCGAGATGAAAAACTAACTATAGCAAGTCACTTGTCTATATATCTTATCTAAAGTTTAGATGTTTACACAGTAAATCTAGCTGCAAACAGCTTCAACGGTATGTGATTATTTCTTCCTGTGAATGATACAATGAGGGCAGCCATTACCTGCTTGTCATCATTGAACAGGCAAGCTGCTCTGCATCTCCACCCCTCAGCCTCTGAAAACTCCACTCCCCTCTCCTCCCCTCTCCACCCCTTGCCCCTGAAATCTCGAGCATGCTTCAGCAAAAGCCTTCTCCTCCCCAGACTGAGCTCCCATTAGCACTTTTACAAAGTAGATTGAATGTTTTATTATCTTTGCTCAATCTCAGTCTATTAAGTTTTCCAGAGTTAAAATAACTGAACTCAGAAGTTGTATTCTGGCAAGAAAACTAATTTGGCTGTAATTTGCATATCAGTGAGGTTTACTACATTCCTGCCAAGGTACCACAAGACATATGCTGTCACTTGCATGCCTGAAAACGTAAAAAAATTACTCTTTCAGGCAGCAAAATAATAATAATAAAATAAAAAACGAAAACAGCCTGGTTATTAATATGTTTTGCACCATACATACAAGTTTATCTGTATGTATATATAAACGGCGCTGCAACGATAAATTAAAGTCCACTAATAGTCCACTTTTCCTTCACAATGAATATAAAAGTTCTTATGTGTATGCGCTTCTTGCTGAGTGTAGCTGCACCCTTCCAAACACTGTCCAATATTGTAGATAGCGCTCCACTTCACTTAACACGTAATAGGGGGTCCCCCTAGGGACTGCACTCACCCGTCCAATCTGACCACTGCTAGACTGGTCAAAGTGCGCGATGGTATCCTCCTCGGTCAGGCTCCTCTGCTGCTTAATGTGCCTTGCTGTGGATGGAGGGGTAGAAAAGTTGACAACCTCCTCGATCAGGCTCCTCTGTTTCTCAGTGCGCCTTGCTGTGAATGGAAGTGCCGTCCTGTGTGAATCCCATTCAGGCTATGTGCCTTCCATTTACCTCAGAGAATAAAACATCCCATAGCGTAACTCCGTAAAAATGATAAAAGGTTTATTCAAACTTAAAATACTCACAAGAGTAGAATGATTGACAGCCTGTAGAGTAAGTAACGGGCTCTCCCCCGTGCCTCCCGGGTAAGGCCGCGTGGTGTCACCGCTAATCCGCTATCTGGCTGGCCGCTCATACAACGCTGTGCGCTTCCGTGTTGTCCTAGCGTGTCCTCCGGCTCCACCCTACGCGTTTCGTCACTCCGAGTGACTCATCAGGGGCGTGGTTTGCCGTAGACACCAGGACCATTTATATTAAGGTTACGTAATTCCGCCTCCCGAGTGGCTGATCACATGTAAGCCAAGGGGGAGGTACCTTGCCTCCGTAATATGAGGCTGCCGCATGAGGGAAGGGAGTCAGTGAAAAACGTAAGGGCGCCGGTGCGTAAAGGCGCTAGTGCATCTTGGGGTATGATGTTGCCACATATGTATTTACACCACATCCCCCAAGCTAGTAAAAAATAAGGGGCCGTCGCCAAAAGATGACGCCTATGGCAATGGAGGGGGTCATGCGTTCCAACATGGTTTCCCTCCTGGGTTGAGAGCCCGTCTCAAGTATTCACAATGCATAACTTTTAAAACAACATTTCATCACATAGTCCAATTGCCGATACAACATAATACAAAACTTCTAATAAAAGTTACAAAGTTTCATATCTTCCTCCGCCACATTCTATGCCATCTTGTGGTCAATTTAGATATTGCACATATCCATTTACTTATATACAGAGTCTCATGTGTTTCTTTTCCCTCTTCTATGCCATCATGTGGCCAGAATAAATAGTGCACCTATCCATTCACTTTCACTCACAAAGACTATTATTGAGCATCTACCCTTCAGATCAAGTGCTATATTAAATATCAGTTAATTTCATATATTTCCCAGCATAAATCAAATGCTTTTAGGGTTTTTCAACTATTAGCAATAAAGCAGTTAAGGTCCAATTCAATGTTGTGCCCCCTTGGTCTAAGGGTTCCCATATTATAAATCCATTTGGTTTCACGTTTAGATATATCTCTAGTCCTGTTGCATCCTCTCCATGAATAATTAGCTTTTTCCAAGCCACAGAATTTGAGAGAGCTAGGGTCTGAGTTATGGTGCACCCTATAATGGTCTGAGACACTATGGCCTGTGAATCCCCTCCTAATATTGCCAATATGTTCACCTATTCTGGTTTTAAGTTGTCTTGTGGTACGTCCAATATATTGAGTGTCACACGGGCACCATACCATGTAGACCACCCCTTTGGAATTGCAGGTTATATTCTGTTTGATTTTATACTTTAGTCCTCTAGATGTAGAAGTCACCTCCTTACTTTTTACTGATTTAGCTTCTCGGCATCCCACACAGTCTCTACACGGAAAAAACCCATCTATTTGCCAGAAAGGGATAACCGTCTTCGGTGGATTGACACAGCTCGGGGCCATATAACTTTTGAGGTTTTTTGCTCTCCTATAGATGAATCGTGGAGCCTCTGGTAGAATCTTCCCAAGCGTAGGGTCCTCCTTTATTATTGGCCAGTGTCTTCTAATGGTTTGCTCTACTTGTCTGTATTGGGTCGAGTAATCTGTGATGAACGGTAGGTTTTCCATTGGCTGGGGTCCTGTTATGTTCCCTCGGCCCGATCTGAGAAGTACTGATCTCTCTATTCTTCCCACTTCCATAATTTCCCTCTGTATTTCCACATTATCGTACCCTTTCTCAACAAATCTCTCAGCCAGTATTTGAGATTGCTTCACGTAATCTTCTAGTTTACTACAATTCCTCCGCATCCTCATGAATTGTCCCCTAGGGATGGCCTTTTTCCACCTAGGGTGATGGCAACTCTGGGTTGAAAGATACCTATTTCTGTCTGTTGGTTTAAAAAAGGTTGTAGTAATTAGCGTAGTTCCTCTTTTCTCAATACTGAGGTCCAGATAATGGATACACTGATTATCTGCTTCCATCGTTAATTCAATATTCAAATTATTGCCATTTAAACTATCAAAATAGGTTGATAGATCTTCACTTCCCCCCCCCCCCCCATACCAGAAAAAGGTCGTCTATAAACCTCCACCACTCCTTAACCCTATTGTCCCTTCCCTCACCCAGAACTTGTTCCTCCCATTTCCCCATAAAAAGATTTGCTAGGGAGGGGGCAAACCCCGCCCCCATTGCACAACCCTTCACCTGCAGGAAGAAATCTCCATGATGCCAGAAGTAATTCCTTGTCAGGGCAAAATTAAGTAACTTCATTATGAAATCTCTCTGCTGTATTCTCATATCAGGATCCTTCTCCAAATAGTATTGCACTGCCTCCATTCCTTGTTGATGTGGGATGTTAGAGTACAGTGCAGTTACATCAGCTGTCACCAATAGGTCATTTTGTTCTACCTCCAGATTCTCCAGTATCTGCAGCATATGTTTTGTATCCTTAACTGTTTGTGGAAGATTTTTTACCAATGGCTGTAAGAAATAATCTAGATATCTATAATCTATGTGTTAGGGATCCTATTCCACTCAGTATTGGTCGTCCTGGTGGGTGTTCTGTATCTTTGTGCACTTTGGGTACCTGGTAGATCACTGGTGTTCTGGGTGCTGTTGGCATCAAAAATTCAAATTCTTTATCCTCAAGGATACCCTCATCAAGGCCTTCCCGCAATATCTTTCTTAGTTCTTCAGTATAAGTGGTCAGGGGGTTTCCTCTCAATTTTATATAGGTACTTGTATCATAGACAATCCTGTCTAGTTCAGTGTTATATTGGTCTTGGCTCATCACAACCACTCCCCCTCCCTTATCTGCCGGCCTGATGACTAGCTGTTTGTCTTCCAGTAGGTCCCGGGTAAGTTTCATTATCCCTTTAGTTTTCCTTATCTCCATTTTTTCAAGATCACTCTCCACCATTCTTCTAAAGACATCTACTGAATTTCCATTACCATTAGACTGTGGATTAAATAGAGAACGATTCTTCATCCCTGTATGCTGATATTGACTAATCGGATTTATTCTGCTTGTTGGACCTTCTCTGTTCAAAAAATATTTTTTAATATTCAGCGTCCTAGTAAATTTCTGTAGATCTATATACGTGTTAAACTTGTTAAGTGGCTGATTTGGTGCGTGTTTTAAGCCCTGATCTAACAATCTTAATTCTTCCTGACTAAGTGCTTTTCCTGATATGTTAAATATACCTTTTCCTACTTCTCTCTTCTTCGTTTGTATACGCCTCCCCCCTCGTACCCCCCTTCTGGTCTTCGTTTGTGTCCCCCAGGTGTAGGTTGCTGCATAGGTTCGTAGTCCGGCCGGGGATGGTGGTTCCATGGTGGCCTCTGAGGTCCCTGGTTGTACCCTAAAAAATGTTGGTACTCATGTTCATGTCGTAAAGGATCATATCTATTATTTGTTGGTATTTGGGAATTTTTGTTTTCATATTTTCCCCTTTGCTGTACTGGATATCTCCCTCCATTTTCTGTTCCATTCAATTCCCTGGGGATCCGCCTATTGGCGTTAAACCTCCCTCCTCCTTGTGTTTCTACTAGATCCTGCTGTTTCCTTATATTTTGATATGTTATTCTTTTCGGTATTGTTCCTCCATTCCTCCTGGGAGTTGAATTTATTAATCTTCTCGGAGTTGTTTGTCCGATTGGGGCGGGTTCTGGTTCTCTAGGTTTAGGACCTGGGGGGATAGTTCCTTTGTTCTTTATTTGCCACTTATATGCTTTTTTTAATTTAAATGCATTCAAATCTATTTGAAATTTTCTTTTCTTCTTTATAATAATATCCCTTTCTTGTTTAATCAAAACCTCACATGTTCGTTCAGACATAGTTTTATATAGAGCTTCTTCCTTATGGGCCTCAAGATTTACTTTAATTTGTGTAATTTCCCTCCCTAATCGCTCAAGGCGGGCTGTTTTCCTTTTGACCAATAATTCCATTAGGCCTATTCCGCACCCATCAAAGTATTCTCCCCATTCCTTATCGTTTTCCTCTCCTTCCTCTCCATCATCTGGAGTAAGATCCCATTTTAATTTCTGCGGAATTATGCCTTTATTTATATATTTGGTTAAGGTGGTAACATCCCACCAGGTGGTCTGCTCTTTCAATAGGGTATGTTCTAGGCACCTGAATTTTTCTTCCAGTTCCTTCTTAATGTCATCGTGATTATCATCCTCTACATTAAATATAACCTCTAAATCTATGTTATGCTTAGCTCGGTATTCAAAGACATCTAAATTGCCTGCTGCCATTTTAAGGCTAAAAGAAGACTGTATGTATATATAAACGGCGCTGCAACGATAAATTAAAATCCACTAATAGTCCACTTTTCCTTCACAATGAATATAAAAGTTCTTATGTGTATGCGCTTCTTGCTGAGTGTAGCTGCACCCTTCCAAACACTGTCCAATATTGTAGATAGCGCTCCACTTCACTTAACACGTAATAGGGGGTCCCCCTAGGGACTGCACTCACCCGTCCAATCTGACCACTGCTAGACTGGTCAAAGTGCGCGATGGTATCCTCCTCGGTCAGGCTCCTCTGCTGCTTAATGTGCCTTGCTGTGGATGGAGGGGTAGAAAAGTTGACAACCTCCTCGATCAGGCTCCTCTGTTTCTCAGTGCGCCTTGCTGTGAATGGAAGTGCCGTCCTGTGTGAATCCCATTCAGGCTATGTGCCTTCCATTTACCTCAGAGAATAAAACATCCCATAGCGTAACTCCGTAAAAATGATAAAAGGTTTATTCAAACTTAAAATACTCACAAGAGGAGGCGGAATTACGTAACCTTAATATAAATGGTCCTGGTGTCTACGGCAAACCACGCCCCTGATGAGTCACTCGGAGTGACGAAACGCGTAGGGTGGAGCCGGAGGACACGCTAGGACAACACGGAAGCGCACAGCGTTGTATGAGCGGCCAGCCAGATAGCGGATTAGCGGTGACACCACGCGGCCTTACCCGGGAGGCACGGGGGAGAGCCCGTTACTTACTCTACAGGCTGTCAATCATTCTACTCTTGTGAGTATTTTAAGTTTGAATAAACCTTTTATCATTTTTACGGAGTTACGCTATGGGATGTTTTATTCTCTGAGGTAAATGGAAGGCACATAGCCTGAATGGGATTCACACAGGACGGCACTTCCATTCACAGCAAGGCGCACTGAGAAACAGAGGAGCCTGATCGAGGAGGTTGTCAACTTTTCTACCCCTCCATCCACAGCAAGGCACATTAAGCAGCAGAGGAGCCTGACCGAGGAGGATACCATCGCGCACTTTGACCAGTCTAGCAGTGGTCAGATTGGACGGGTGAGTGCAGTCCCTAGGGGGACCCCCTATTACGTGTTAAGTGAAGTGGAGCGCTATCTACAATATTGGACAATACAAGTTTATCTACCTTGAGTACACTTTAACCTGGATACGTTTCTTGATTATTGGCTGTAGCGTAAATACATGGCGGATATCAATACTGTGGCTTTTTTGCTCTTTGTTTCTTTTTGTGCCCATACAAGTCATGTGGCCATGGGATTAGCAGGTTATTACGTACATGTATGACGTACTAACAGTAATGTCACTTTTCCAAACCAACAAACACTGAGGGGATGTCATTGTCTGGACTGGCAGCCTAATGGCAGAGTCAGTCATCCCGCCTCACCGCCTTTCCGCAAATAATTCTTCTGCGCTCGACATTTCATCTATAACAAAACTCTGACGAGCTGCAATTTCGGAGCTTTTTTCTTTTGGTTGCTTCTGAAAAGGCAGAGTCGTATTTCACGCTGCTACAAATATATGAAATGCGAGACTGAATAAACGCCTTCTCCTCTGAAGGGAAGAGTTATTTCTCAGTGTGAAAACCTTTCAAGGAGGACTCTGGTGTCACACAGAAGCTGGATATTAATTTTAAAAGATTAACTGTTGGGAAAACAGAGAAAATTAATGTTTTTACTTTCATTCCCGGCGATGGCAGAGCTGGTTATGTCATCATCATTATTCGCTGTTTATGGAGCGCCGACGTACATTATAACATGGCACTGTATAATAAATGAGGCTGGGTGCAAAGTAGAAAATTACAGTCATAACAATACAAACAGCTGCAACCTTACAAATGTACATATATACAACAGATACTGTACAAGAGGAAGTGGGATAGACTCTGCTTACAGGATAACTGTAGCAGCAGGCATGAAATAGGGGCGCAAGGAAAAATGGGCGCCGGTGAAGCTGATATAAGTGCAACTTATAAATACCATTGTTAACTGAGTGCCAGATGAAAAAGAAAAAATATTTACAGTGGTAATGACGATAGGAAAATAGTGGTAAATGTTACAGATATTTTACTATAGCTAAATCTAACCCTACTCTCACACAGGACCCTTCCCCCTCCGATGACTAACCTTAATACCCCCCTTTCTGACACCTAACCCTAAAACTTCCCTTCCGGACGCCTAACCTTAAACACCCCCCATACCGATGCCTAACCCCCCCCCCCTTCCTGACGCCTATCCCTAAATCTCCCCTTCCTGACGCCTATCCCTAAATCTCCCCTTCCTGACGCCTATCCCTAAAACCACCCTTCCTGATGCCTAACCTAAAAACTTCCATTTCTGATGGCTAACCTTAAAACCCTCCATCCTGATGCCTAATCCTAAAACACCCCCTTCTTGATACCTATCCCTAAACCCCCCTTCCTGACACCTATCCCTAAACCCCCCTTTCCTGACACCTATCCCTAAATCCCCCTTCCTGACACCTATCCCTAAATCCCCCTTCCTGACAGCTAACCCTAAACCCCCCCTTCCTGACACCTTTCCCTAACCCCCCCCCCCCCCCCTTCCTAACACCTATCCCTTAATCCCCCCTTCCTGACACCTATCCCTAAATCCCTCCTTCCTGACACCTATCCCTAAACCCCCCCTTCCTGACACCTATCCCTAAATTCCCCTTCCTGACACCTATCCCTAAATCCCCCCTTCCTGACACCTATCCCTAAATCCCCCTTCCTGACACCTATCCCTAAATCCCCCCTTCCTGACACCTATCCCTAAATCCCCCTTCCTGACACCTATCCCTAAATCCCCCCTTCCTGACACCTATCCCTAAATCCCCCCTTCCTGACACCTATCCCTAAATCCCCCCTTCCTGACACCTATCCCTAATTCCCCCTTCCTGACAGCTAACCCTAAACCCCCCCTTCCTGACACCTATCCCTAAACCTCCCCTTCCTGACACCTATCCCTAATTCCCCCTTCCTGACAGCTAACCCTAAACCCCCCCTTCCTGACACCTATCCCTAAATCCCCCCTTCCTGACACCTATCCCTAATTCCCCCTTCCTGACAGTTAACCCTAACCCCCCCCTTCCTGACACCTATCCCTAAACCTCCCCTTCCTGACACCTATCCCTAATTCCCCCTTCCTGACAGCTAACCCTAAATCCCCCCTTCCTGACACCTATCCCTAAATCCCCCCTTCCTGACACCTATCCCTAATTCCCCCTTCCTGACAGCTAACCCTAACCCCCCCCCCCTTCCTGACACCTATCCCTAAACCTCCCCTTCCTGACACCTATCCCTAAATCCCCCCTTCCTGACACCTATCGGGCGCCCAAATTTCTGTTTTCGGAGCCCAATAGCCAATATTTGCATTTGCACATATGGTGGTGCCCAAACCATCCATTAGCCTCAGGCGTCCAAATTTCCTGCTTCCCCTGCAGCCACTTAAAAAAAAAAATTACATACTCACCTAAGAAGAAGAGGGAAGGCTGTGAAATCAGGGATATCGAATAACAGTCCTTAAAGGGAAGGTCCGAGGAGAAAATAAAAAAAAAAATCTACTCACCCGGGGCTTCCTCCTGCCCCTAGCAGCCGTTCTGTACTTTACAGAAAATTGTATGGTGTGTACTAAGCATGAAGGTTTAATAAACGGAAAGATCAATTTGTTTCTCTTGCTCTGTTCTCGTATAATCAGGGCTATTTTGGCTCCGCAATCCATGTACATAGATGGATTAAGATGTAAAGGGGCTCTAGACAAAGTAGTAGATTTGGGCTCCCCTGTGGTCCTTTTGGTGAGCTGAAGCGGAGAGCGGTCAAAGAAGGGGACAGTGGGCCCCTTGACACCAACGAGGTCTCAAGCAACTGCCTAGGATGCCTGGTGGATGATCCTGCTCTGCCCAGGCAATGCACCTTTTGTCTCCCTATGCCAAACTAGGGAACATAAAGAGCATAAACTGCATCAATTAGTTTGTGAGCACCAATAAGAAATGGATAGTTTACATAGAAAGCCAGTAGTGTGCTTTGTGGTGCCCTCTCCTACAGTTGTCACCCCAGGCATATGCCTTGTTTGCCTATGTCTAAAAACAGCCCTGCCCAGTAAACTGACATTCATCTGCCACTAATGATCAGTCCATATTACTCTCAGAGACCTACAAATAGTCAACATATTATAGAAATAATAGCCTGTCATCAAAATAAATCCTGAGATTGGGATTGTTGTCTGTTAAGGTTAAAGTGGCCACTAATGATACAATTTGCTGAACAATCGTAAATGATCATTTGGGACCACTAATGGACAAAAATCTCCCAACCCATCCGATCAGCTTGAGCTGACTGAACCGAAATTTGGATTGGTTAGGAGATTTTTGTCCATTAGTGGTCCCAAATGATTTACGATCGTTCATAAGAAGAGTCGTTTATAATCGATCGTTCAGCAAATTGTTTTATTAGTGGCCATCTTGACAGTTGTATAGAGAAGGGTATTATTATTATTAAGTGCAAGACAGCCGAAACACACCCCCAGCTCCAGGCACCCACGTTTTCTACTTCCACCGGAGGAAGATCCCAGTACATGTAGACCAGGGGTGGCCATTGTGTAGCTCGCAATCTACCAGTAGATCGCGAAGGACTTCATGGCAGATCCCGACCACACTATATTTTCCATTCTATATATATAATTGTGCTCTTAAAATTGTACATAGGTAGATCGATTTAACTTGCTAATTGTTAAAGTAGCTCACAAGCCGAAAAAGTGTGGGCACCTCTGATGTAGACAAATGTCGCCCCAGGAATGGATAAGTAATTGGAGGAGCCCCCAGTATAGGTAGCCAGAGAGCAACCCCCTATCCTCTGCATAAGCAATTACCTGCAAACAGTAGAAACTGTTACCTGTTTTCCACACCTTCAAAAACTGAGTGACAGGTAGAAAATTCTAACAATTCACATACACAAGGTAAGCAATTTGAAATTGATGGTGAAGTTATCCATTCAGTTGTATCCGACTCTTGGCGATTATGAAATTACGTGGGCATTAATCCTAGCAGTTTTTAGAGCTGAAGAAGTTACTTTTTTGCTGAATAAAGTTGGAATTTGACTTTAAATGCTACTTGCCTACAGCACCTGCACCTTTAGCTGGTTATGAATTTATAAGCGGCTCAATGTTTTTTCTTCTTATGTTTGATTGACACCGGAGTTAATGTTTCCTTGTAAAACTTCAGAGAGCTGTGTAATAAATGATGAAGGTGTAATGGCAATGAATAATACAAGTATCAGGCATCGCTTAGAGCAGATCACACCGGGGGCACGGAGGAGCTCGCCTGAGACGGGAGCAGATCAGCATAACAAAGACATGACATGGGCTGCACCGGCTCTGAGTAATGAGAGATAAGAGTGAGTCCAGACTGGAGCGTGTTATTAAATCTTTACACGCTTGCCGCAGACATCTATCTGTGACACGGCTAGCAGGGGATGATAAAAATAGCAACCTCCAGCGTAAAGCAAAGCCAGCGGGCAATTTAATTGGCCATTACCTACCTGTACAATTCTTAAGGTCCAACTCCGAATAGCAGACCATTTATAACTACCGTTGGAAGTTGATTTCCGTACGTCGGTAAAAAATTCACCCAAGCTCCACACTTCAGCACTGAACCAGTGGACAGGGCCAGTAAATTGAAGAAAAAGTGGTGGTACCACCGCTTTTTCTTCAATTTACTGCAACTGTCTCTTCTTGGATTGGTGAGTTGCACTCTTTGGTACAAAGCCTGTTACCTGTGCGGAGCATTTTGTGCAACTGGTTATTCGAAAATGTGGACAGGGTCATGAGGAGTTCACTTACTTGTGCTTCACGGCACACCTCTCGATACTCCATTTCATGAAACTTCAATACTTCCTTCTTTTAAGTTTTGTAAGGAAGTGCTGTGAAGTGCAAGTAAGTGAGCTCCTCTTGACCCTGTCCGCAGGTCCAGTGCTTAAAGTATGCCCCAACCAGAGGACTCACTGGCCCTAATCGCGGAAGATCCAAGAGGAAGAGGACGGCGAGGGGGCAATCAGCTGGGAGGGGGCTGGAGGAAGCCCCAGGTATGTATAATTTTTTTCTCCTGCCCCATCTCAGGTACACTTTAAAGAGGTCTGTATCAGAAAAAGGAGAGAGAGAAAAGAGCAGCTCTATGGTGCAATACTTTTAATTCAGTTTGCAAAATGCAAAAGATGCACATACAACATCGCAAAAATGTGCACGGGTATTTCACATGCCCAATGATCCACTCCTTGGATGTCGACCGTGGCCAGCGGGTAGGGTTGAAAGGTTTTGCGGTTTTAAACCGAAACCGCAATCCCTGTGAAGACGATCTGGTGATCGTCAGTGGTTGCGGTTTTCCCGGCGCCCAATTTTCCCTCTGTGCTGGTCCATATGGCTCCGCCTACCGCCGCGCCGTCATACGCAAAAAGAGCCAGTGATTGGCAGAAGCTGTGACTACACAGAGCATATTGCTGATTGCTTATGAGCTGGCAGCGGGGGGCGGATCCACTCGAGTCCAGAGCGGCACACAGCTTCACCAGTTGCTGGATAGCGATGGTATGATGGCGGCAGCTCCGCCTACCGCCGCTGCCATCATACCATCGCTACCATCCGAGGAGTGGAACATTGGGCAAGTGAGATACGCTTACAAACTTTTGCAATCTTGTAAGTGCATTTCTTTTGCAATTTGTAAACTGAGTTAAAGGTTTTGCACCATAGAGGTGCTCTCTTCTCTCTCCTTTTTCTGATACAGACACCTATCCCACCACTCAAAGAGCTGCTTTGGATGCTGCCTTTCCTCCTTTGTCTGACACTGACATTGGAGAACTGGTTCATTTTGGATAATATATCCTTTAGTCCAGGGCCGGAGCTACCATAGGAAAAAATGGGCAATTTACCCAGGGCCCCAGAGCCTGTAGGGGCCCCCAAGGTGTCCCTCCCCATGTTAGCTCTTGCTCCCCAGGGACTCTGCAGAGTCTGTTAAGTTGGGAGGTGATTGGCGGAGGGTCAGCAGCCAGCTCAGGGGCCCAGGAGGGAAATTTGGCTGCAACAAAGGGCCTCTAATCAAGTTTTTTGGGTCGGGGGGTGTCTGTTGGGGCGCCCCCAGGCTAATTTTGCCCTAGGGCCGAATTGTAACTTGAATCGGCCCTGCTTTAGTCCTGGTTATAACACGCAGCGCACATTCATTTGTCTAGTGAGAGACACTTTAAAGAGGAACTGTAACCAAGAATTGAACTTCATACCAATCAGTAGCTGATACCCCCTTTCCCATGAGAAATCCTTACCTTTTCTCAAATAGATCATCAGGGGGCTCTGTATGGCTGATATTGGGCTCTTATGGGTACTGTGCACAACAATTGTACAGTCAGACTGTACAATGCATTTCATTTAATTATAATCCAAATTATATGCAAATGAGAAGTGATCCAATCAGAGTCAACAGGAAGAACATCTGATTGGCTCAATTTAGAGCTTCTTACAATTTGAATTAGGGCAACATTTTGTCAATCTGCTAACTAAGCTACCAGATGACATATGCAGAATTGTACTTGCAGTTTTTTTTTATTTCTGTAAAACAGTTTTGCTGTGCTTTGTTGTGAAGTGTTGGGGCTACCTGAGGACAGTTATTTAAGTACCTGACAGATAGGCACTTGTTACCCTAAGGTGAATGTATGACTCAGACTCCAGCAGAACGATTTTCAGGACAGGTTTACAGAAGCCGTCACCCATAATGCAATGCTCTAAGCTGACTCACTGGACCTGAAGGAATATGCTGCAATCAGAGCTCTTTCAATTTTTAATGCTGACATTAAAGTGTTTCTTCTGTTTTCTGCACAGAGCACCTTTTTCAAAAATATATCTTATTGACCATCAGTCTGTCTGAAGGAAGAATGACATTGTCTATTATGGTTAATTGCTTAAAAATGCCAAAAGGGTTATTTTCAATATCTGCGCCATAGCAACAATTATTCTACCGCTTAGGTGACCTTAAGTTCCCATATTTGGACATTGATTAAAACAAATTTTCAGTATTTTTTACTCTGTCCCTAACAGAACATGTCCCAGCGCACAAAAGGGTTCTTATAGAAGAGCAGTTGACAGTGGGGCACCCATCAAGCCCTCCCAGGGATCTGCCAAGTGCCTCCCTTGCTGTAGAAAAAGTCCCAGGTTGCCAGGGAAAATAATACACCATAGCACTACCTGCACGTCACCCCCGACAAAGCCTGTTTATCAGGCGAAACATGTTAGTTTAAGGGTTTTGTTTGTTACCAGCACTTAGTTTTGAAAAAAACTTTAAATACATGTTAGCGGGAAGGGGAGGATACTGACATAGATCAGACTCTCAACTAGTTTTTAAATGAAATCCAAGGTGACAAAATGGAGGAAAACTGAGCTAATACATAGGTGTGGTCAAGTTTGGAGACACTTACCTAAGTGTCTCTTCTCTCCTGAGAAGCTTTGTCTGCTTTTAAACCTCTCTGGTAGTGGCTAAGACCAGATTAAGGTGGCCTTTGAAAACCAGAGGTACCTATGCCACACCACCTCTTTCTCTGCCTGTGTGTGCTGAGATTGTGAGAGAGCAGGGAGCACAGACAGAACAGTGTAACTGAGACACTGTGCATACACCACACAATTACACCCGCCTAACATTAACATTCCCTTCATTCAGCATGTGTTGAATGTACTTTGCTGACTGCACCACGCATCACCCAAGCCCATGCACACCTCCAGGACTTCTCAAGAGCTGCTCCAACACTATGGAACTCCCTACCTCCCCCCTGGGTTTCCCCCTCATTCAACATCTCCAAGAAGGCCCTCAAAACTCACATTTTTACTCTGGCCTACCCCCCTCACTAGTGCTCTAAACCTGCAGCTGAACTCTGGTCCCCTACCTTTGTGTCCCCACCTCTCCCTCTAAATTGTAAGCCTTCGGCAGGGTTCTCCTCCTTGTGTCTCCTACCTGTTCATCCACCTCCATTACACCCATCCTATGGATCTGAGTGAACTCGACTTGCCTAATCTCCATGCTCCCATCCAATGACTGACTAAGCATTACCTTGTACTCATACTGTGCTGTGTGATCTGGTTTGCATGTATTCCTGTATTGTCATATTGCTGCATGTCACCCCTAAATATTGTCTGTAACCTTAATGTACAGCGCTGTGTAATATGGTGGCGCTTTATAAATACAATAAATAAAAAAATGTGTTACATCTAATCACCAATGTCTACACTAATCCCCACCACGCTTGGTTATAATAATTCCTTTTTCTGTATAGCGCTTTTCTCTTGTCGGACTCAAAGCGCTTGCGAGGCAGCCACCGGAGCGCACTCTGTAGGCAGTAGCAGTGTTAAGGAGACTTGCCCAAAGAACTCCTTACAGAATAGGTGCTGGCTTACTGAACAGGCAGAGCCGAAATTCGAAACCAGGTCTCCTGTGTCAGAGGCGGAGCCCTTAACTATTACACTATCCAGCCAGTCTGGTTAGCTGCTGTACTATAGCCAAGCACCCACTGTAACTTCGTAACCCTCAGCACGCAGTGCCCAAGATAACTCTGGGCAGTCGGATAATGACCAATGTCGAACAGCTGCAGTAAAGCATACTATTAATGTACTGAATGTTTCCCTGCATGCGTTGCATCACATGTATCGATGCGACTTTTCCCCTCTGTTGCAATCCTGTTTTTACAGGCTCAGCACTGCAGTGAGCCACTGTGAATGTCGCCTTAGTCTAGGTTCACACAGGCATCAAAATATCTGCTATGCTTGAGAAAAGTCTAGCAAACTTCGGTAGAAATTTTGACACTGCACAGTTCACACCTCAAAAACCGCCAGACATTCACAATGCTACAATACAGTATGTGTGTTTCTCAATAAACCAGCAGATCTTCCCAACATAGGACATACAGTATGTAACCACACTACATTTCTCACAAAACACGGATCGCCTTATGAGCATTTGTAGTCTAAAAACCACACACATACCACAAGACACAATAAAAAGCAATAAAAAGCTTTTAGAACATAAGCACAGGGCTATTACCAAGCGCTGTTTACCATATAAGTCCACGCTAAGCAATGTAATTTCTTCGACGGCAGTCGTTTATAGATCCATTAACACTGGTAATTTTACTCAGCATAGACATATTTATTTTGGCTGTGAGTAACCACAACAAAAGTCACAGAGTTCTGGAAAATAACTCCATAACTTTTTCCATAGTTACTAAACACCGCATATGGATCATGATAGGACAAAAGTGCACCGTTAAACGCACAAGACTCTCATCCTGAAACACTACTGATGCGTTTCATGGGACAATAGCCACTTCCTCAGGACAGGGAATTAGGAGGTCATGGCCTCCAGATCTGTAGGCTCTTATTCAGGAATGCACGCTCTTATTCCCACAATAGGAATGTAGGACAGCTGTGACTTATTCTCAGTTTTGTTTTAGGGGTGACATCTATCTCACCACCTAAATAATCACAAGATTGTTGCATTTAGAGATATACTGTACATGTCATATTGTAGCTCTGGAAATGCCTCAAATGCCTAGGGTTTTTGAGCTGGGGACTTTACACTTATAAAGAAATATTTAGCAATACAGAGGCAAGAGGTTGATTTGTTTATGTTGTTATTATACTGTATTTGACTGGGGCATACATCTAAATAGAGAGCATGGGAAATGGGTGCAGGTTGTTGCCAATATTAGAATATCAGTAATCTTACAGATATTCTATCGCTTTCCCTTATCCTATACTTCATACTAACGTCCCTCACTAATTACACCTACCACTTACCTTCCCCATACCTACTCCTAACACTAACCTCCTTCATGCCTATGCCTAACGCTAGCCTCCCCATGCCTGCACTTAATACTAACCTTTCCCCTTCCTACGCCTAACAATAACCTTCCCCCTACCTACACCTAACACTAACCTCCTTCATGCCTATGCCTAACGCTGGCCTCCCCATGCCTGCACTTAATACTAACCTTTCCCCTTCCTACACCTAACAATAACCTTCCCCCTACCTACACCTAAAACTAACCTTCCCTTCCTTTGACGTGTGCTTCAGCCAAGCTCCCGATGTTTACACTAACCCCCTAGAACTTGGCTATACTATAGCCAAGCACCAACTGCTATTAGCTAACCCATGGATCCCGCTGAAGTCAAACCCCGGGGCCCAAGAGAACCCCCTTCGCTTGGTTGTGCTATAACTCCCAAAACCGAACCCCTGGCACTCATAGCCAAACCACCGGAGCCAGATGGTGTTCAGCTAAACTACAGTCGAGTGCCAGTGCCAGTCGAGTGCCAGTTGTCAAAGCTGGATCCCCGGTGGCCATGGGCGGCCTTTCACAGCTATCTCCTGCCTCTGACCAAAGTCACCACTGCTAGCCAGAGTTTGGATATACAACAGCCGAACTTTGGCCAGAGTCACTATTGTCACTAGCCTTAATTCAGATATACAATATGCAAAGTTACCGCCTCTTGCTGGAGTTTGGGTATACAATAACCAACCTCTGGCCAAAGTCACCACTGTTAGCTGGAGTTAAGCTATACAATGGCCAAACTCTGGAGACTCTGGCACCCAAAATTACCTAGTCCAGGGCAAGGTTCTCTAGACTGGAGGCATGTTGTGTACGACCACAGTAGACCTGATGTACCATCTGCTGTGACTAACCCATTATTCTCATGTTTGTTGGTGTCTGTTGTAATGGCCATGTGATAGACGACATGGTGTTTGAAAAAGGATGAGACTTCCATTCCGTCATCACAATGGACATGTTATCACATATCTGAACAGATGCTGTAATTAGCATAGGATTTGTCAGCATGTCCATTTTGGTCCATTCCCGGAAAATGTTACAATCTACAGTCTGTTGTGAACCTAGCCAGAGGCATAACTACATTGTGCTGGGCTCCCCACCAAGATCTGGTTGAGGGGCATAACAATACCTTACATAACCACCTCTGCCACTGAGGGCCCGGGCCTAGAGATGCCGCGAACACCAAATTTTCAGTTTGTGAACGGCGAACTTCCGCAAACGTTTTCATAAAGGTAAATTTTGGTGAGGGGAGGCGTCCGATTAGCAGTAATGATTTGAAATATTGGCGCCCGATAGAATCCAGGGGCCCAGGGCTAGCAGAAATGCAAATAGTGGCATTGCAAAGCCTGCTAATCCAGTGCCCCTAGGCGCCGAAATTTAACTTGGTTGCCGCACATCACAGCCTTGCGTTAGAGGGGGGGAGAGAAGGTTTGGGGAGGTTTAGGGTTAGGTGCCACCAGGGGGGGTGTTAGGGTTAGGCACCACCAGGATGGGTCTTAGGGTTAGGCATTGGTAGAGGGAGGGTTCTGTGTGAGAGTAGGGTTAGGTCATGACATAGTAAAATCGGATTTCAGTAGTAGAATATCGCTAATTTCAGCCTACTAGCAGCAATCCTCTGCGCCCTTTTTCTCAGGCGCCTTTTTTTTTACATGTATGCGAATAGCAGAATTGCTCTGCGTGGTGGCATAGCTTTCAGTTTATAAAGGAAGCCTCCTTTTTCTTTAGATTACCTCTGTGAAGGCCCCACATGAGCTGCTGAGAATGACGGATCAGGAAGACCTCTGAAACGACATTGTGATTTTCACCCGAAGCTGCATTGACATACCAATGAGGCTGCCTGTCTGCCCGCTAACCAGTGTATGTCGCTCTGTATTCACAGCCTGATTCCATCCTATGTGGGTCAGTCACTAATTACAGTGCTGCGGGATTCCAGAACGTACATAAAGCATCGTCCAGGGGACAGATTACCAGCGGCCCATCCAGTCACATGCTTTCTATAAACTGTGATTTCCTTCTAAATCCGGTCTGTAAACTTCCATCACTGTGGTGTCATTATCCCTGCCTGAGATCAGCAGAACATTTCACTGGAGCTCAGCTTCTTCTGGCCAACTGGAATCATGCAGGGGATCAACAGGCTCCTTCTACATGGACTATGACTGAAGACTCTCTGACTGTGAGAGGAGACCACATCCAAAGATTACAGCTGGATAAATATTTGATTAGGAATTTTTATTTGATCTGAATCACATGTTTAAGACTAAAATTCCACTAATTATAACAAAGATTATTAGAAATCAACTCCATCCCAAACCAGGACCCTTGGCCAGGAGGGGCCCACCACAAGACCTCCTTCACCCACTGAATTAGCTATTCATTGGTGCTATGCTGAGGATGTTTACCTCATCAGGGGTGGAAGTAGAGCCCAGCAGGGCCCCCAGCTAAACTGAAATGGCTGCCCCTCCCCCGGGTCCAAAATATGGCTGCCAACTGTCCAGTTTTCGGAGGGACAGTCACTCTTTTGGAACCAAATACCCCTGTCCCTCTTTCTCCCTCATTTGTCTCTCTTTCATCTCCATTCAGGGCCGGAGCTACCATAGGAAAAAATGGGCAATTGCCCCAGGGCCCCAGAGCCTGTAGCGGCCCCCAAGGTGTCCCTCCCCCATCTTACCTGTTGCTCCCCAGGGACTCTGCAGAGTCTGTTAAGTTGGGAGGTGATTGGTGGAGGGTCAGCAGCCAGCTCAGGGGCCCAGGAGGGAATTTTGGCTGCAACAAAGGGCCTCTAATGATGCTTTTTGGTCGGGAAGTGTCTGTTGGGGGGCCCCCAGTTTAATTTTGCCCTAGGGCCCAATTGTTACTTGAACCGGCCCTGTCTCCATTTGTCCCACTTTCAGAACGGATGTACAGGTCTGTGAAAATATGTGTAATTTTTCAACTGTGAAATGTGTTTAATTGACAAACTTTATGGAGATTCTTTAAATTGATATATTTCTTATTTTTAAATATTAAAATGAAAGAAAACCAGAGATGGATTAAAAGGAAATAGGTGCCTAAGCGAGGTAGAACTTTTGGTTCCCCCTTACGTTCCTTTTAATAATCTGTCACGGGAGAGGGGTCAGAAAAAGTGGTAGTTGGGCCCTCTGACACCCATTAGGTCCCAGGCATTTGCCTATGTTGCCTTGTGGATGATCCTGCTCTAAGGAAAACTAATGATTATAGAAGGAACCAATGTGGTTTGAATGATACAACTACATCTTTAGCTTCTGAATTCTTTTGAATTCTTTATGGTATGCATGGCAAAGGGTGTGGCAGGGGCGTGGTTATAGGTGTGACGGGGCATGTCTTAAAGTGTCCCCCTTTCTTATCTCTATTTTTGTACAAAGCAGACCTGTACTCAGAACTTCCTCTCTGCTCTAATAGATAAGCAGCAGCATAATAATCTACAAAGAGACACTGAAGCGAAAAAAAAAAAAATATGATATAATGAATTGGTTGTGAAGTACGGATAATTACTAGAACATTAGTAGCAAATAAAATATTCTCATATTTTTATTTTCAATTCTATAGTGTTTTTTTTTTATAACATTGCATAATTCTCTAATACAGTATTTGCAGGTTACACACTACTCAGCATTTTAAATGATTTTGCAGAGCAGGCAAGTTAACTTTTGACTTGTCCTCTGAGGAAGAAAAAACAATACAATGCCTGACAGTTGAGATAACAAGCCTCAGAAGACAGAGCTCTCTGCAACTTTTAAAGTGGTGGAGCTTACTGGCTTTTTTGCATAGATAACAACTGGAGTTCCTTTACTCTTCCTGTACTGGAAACAATATTAGACCCGTATATCTGCTGCTAATGTTTTATTTCTTAGCTGTACTACACATACCAATCATTATATCATAAATTTTTTTTCGCTTCAGTGTCTCTTTAAAGAGGAACTTCAGCCTAATCAGCCTACTGTCATTAAAGAAAACCTGTACTGAAAATAAAAGTCAAAATAGACATGCACAAGTCATACTTACCTTCCATGTAGTCTACTCCTCAGTGTCTTTCTCCTGTCCTGCGTCCTATTTGTTCACTATGATCAAGGGAATTTTCTGTCCTCCATTTTGAAAATAGCCATTACCCATAACAGCTTTCTGGTCAGCACACAGTTAAACTGTAACATCGCCCACTTGAGCCATAGGGAAACATGGACACATCAGTTCTCCTCTCAGCTGTAACTGACAGCAACTGATATTTTACTGACAGCAACTGATATATTTCAGATCTGACAAAATATTGTCAGAACTGGATGGGATTATTGTCAGAAGAAAATGGTGAGCTTCTGAGAGGAACTGATGGCAAGGTAACTATGCAATGTTCATTTGAAGTTACCTCATGTGTTTATTTTAAATATTTTTACTCAGTACAGGTTCTCTTTAAGTTACCTTAGTTATGTTAATGAAAATAGATAGGTAATATAATCTCCTACCCACTCTGTTTTAAAAGAATAGGCAAATGTTTGTGATTTTGTGGGGCAGCCATCTTTTTCATGGGGGCAGCCAACTTTCTGGTTGAAAGGAGGTGACAGGGAGCATGAGACACAGTTTCAACTGTCCTGTGTCCTGATCACCACTCCAATTATTAAAAAAAAAATTGCACCGAAACAGCAGTATGAGAACAATAACATCAGAAATTCCATCATGCTTTGCACAGCAATCATGGAAAAATGCCTGGGCAGTTTTCTTCTGTGCAGCTAATAATGAGGCTTGGGTAAGGAAAACAAAGTTCTGATGTTGTGAAACTGTTAAAGAAACACCAGACCTTTTCAGTTCTGCTGAGTAGATTTTTAGTCCGGAGGTTCACTTTATGTATAGTATACACTATACAATTTTGTGTTAGATAGATGGTTCGATAGATAATTTCTGACATGTCTGATCTTATTGTGAATCGTTTTTCTGATCGATTTCTCATAGAAGTCAATGGAAATAGATAAGAAAAGATAACGGAATGGAATCAGAAATCGATCGGACAGAAAATCGACCGAAAAAACCGCATTGTGTTTACCCAGCATAAAGGAACAATATCACAAAAAAAGTAGGCAGATAAAATCTGAGAGAACCGACAGGTTTTGGGCCAGTCCATCTCCTCATGGGGGGGGGGGGGGGGGAGAGTGTTTTCAGGGTTTTCTTTGTTTTCAACAGCATTTCCTGAACAGCAGTTGCAAAGTCTAACTGAAAAAATAGCATGCAAGTGATTAGGGAGGCTGGCTGGTATCTCACCATTTTGGCAGTTAAACTGCTGTTCAGGAAATGCTGTTGAAAACAAAGAAACCCCTGATAATCCCCTATTAGGAGATGGACTGGCCCAAAACCTGTCAGCTCTGTCAAATTTTAACTGCCTGCTTTTTTTTCGTAAAAAGTGGTCCTTTAACCTCCTTGCCGGTTTTCCCGACCTGAGCTCGGGGTAGAAAAAAGCAGCTGCTATCGGTGATCCCGAGCTCAGGTCGGGGTAGGCATTGCAGAGCTTTACCTGCAGTTGTGGAGTCCCGCGCGCGATCTCGCTGCGCAGCGGGACTCCAGCCTCTCTCCCCGGCAGTGTGGGGTCTTTCCCTGGCCGCCGGGATCCCCCATGTCCCCGCTATTCTTCCGGGGACCCGGCAGCCAGTTGGAGCAGCGCAGCCGTGGTGGTGGCAGCAGAGCGGTGGTGGCAGCGTGACGTCATCGAGGGCCGGGCTAACATTGAAAACGAACTTCTCTATATTAGAGAAATATAGAGAAGTTCGTTTATATGTATATTAGCGCCATCTTGTGGGCAAAGAGAAAACTGCAGCCCAGGAGCCCAGGAAGGTAATTTTTTTTTAATTTTGCTGCAGATCTCCCTGCCAGAATGATTTTTTTCAGGTTTTAGGGCCTGAAAGAGTGAAAAAAAATTGCACCGCTTTTAGACCCTAAAATCTGGAAAGAATCAGACCGCCAAGGAGGTTAAAGCATGGTTCCCCAACCCTGTCCTCAAGGCCCACCAACAGTACATGTTTTGCAGGAAACCACAAACATTCGCAGGTGAGGTAATTAGTGTCTAAGTAGAGCTGATTGACCACCATTGTAGATTTCCACAAAACATGCACTGTAGGTGGGACTTGAGGACAGGGTTGGGGATCATTGCTTTAAAGAGGAACTCCAGTGAAAATAATGTAGTAAAAAAAGTGCTTCATTTTTTACCATAATTATGTATAAATGATTTAGTCAGTGTTTGCTCATTGTAAAATCTTTCCTCTCCCCGATTTACATTCTGACATTTATTACATGGTGACATTGTTACTGTGGGCAGGTTATGTAGCTGCTCCTAGCTGTTTTGGCTGTTACAGACAGCTGTAAACAGCCATTTCCTGTCTGTGAACATTGTTACATTGTGGCAGTTTGCCCAGAGTACCGCGGTACTCAGAGCTTCTTGTGGCAGAGGTTTCAGCACAAAATCAGTCATACAGCGCCCCCTGATGGTCTGTTTGTGAAAAGGAATAGATTTCTCATGTAAAAGGGGGTATCAGCTACTGATTGGGATAAAGTTCAATTCTAGGTTGGAGTTTCTCTTTAAAGAAAAAACATTTGTTACAGCTGATAAAATCTGCAGCATGTCTACTTCCAGCTTTCATGTAAGCAGACATAGGGTTAACATCCTGTGTTTACAAATTAGCTGCTCTGCCCAGGCAGCCAGCTGACACAGCTGAGAGATCACATTACAGTTTTGAAAAGTCACAGATGAGGGTGAATTAGACAGGCTAATCTCTCTAAATACATGCAGGGTGCATTTCTCTAGGTTTTCCTTTTGTCCTGTGCAAGAGTTCAGGTGCACTTTACGTGTCACCATCTATGACACTGCATACGTTATGCATGAACCTAGCCTAAGCCCTCTTCAGTTTTTTTTTTTAAAGCAAACATCTAAAACCTTTTGCCTTCAAAGGGCCTGCATGCAGGTTGACATCCAGGGCCGGATTTGTACTCTTTACCGCCCAAGGCCACTGTCACCAGCCGCCCCCCTTCAGTATAGGTAGTGAAATGACCCCTCACTCCAGTATAGGTAGCCAGATGACCCCTCCCCCTTCCCTCCAGTATAGGTAACCAGATGACCCCTCCCCCTTCCCTCTAGTATAGGTAGCCAAATTACCCCTCCCCCCAGTATAGGTAGCCCGATGACCCCTCCTCCCTTCCCTCCAGAATAGGTAGCCTGATGACCCCCCCAGTATAGGTAGCCATATGACCCCCTCCTCCCTTTCCCTCCAGTATAGGTAGCCAGATGACTCCCTTAATCCCTCTTTTCCCACCACTCCCCTTTCAGTATAGGTAGCCAGCTTGCCTTCACACCGCAGCAGCCATCAGTGTCACTCATTTCTCCGCTCGTCTCCAGTGCAGAAACTTCCTCTTCCCCTCTGTCTCCAATGCTGCCCACGTCCAGAGCCGCTGGCCACAATGCAAACGTGCCCAGAGAGCAAGGTGGCTGCTGCACAGGCAGCTAGCAGCAGAGTACTGCGGTCAGGCTCTCACCTGATCTCCCTGCATTGCAGCATTTGCAAGCTTGCAAATGCTGCACCAGTTTAGCCTGCTGCTTTGGTGCCCTTGCTCCTGTGGTGCCCTAGGCCATGGCCTAAGTGGCCTTGGCCTAAATCCAGCCCTGTTGACATCTAGGGCTGAGAGTGTAAGTGTAGATGACTAGGATGCACTTAAATGCAGTTGAGGCCGAATACCTAAGTTCTATAACATTCCTACCAAAGGTAACATAAAACAGCCGTCCTTTCCTTGTCTTACAAATTTGGAATTATTGTTTCAATTCAGGCTTTAAACTTCAAAAGAAAATTATTCTGTCATGACAAAAAATCATGCAGGAGAACATCTGTCATAATATTGCCTTGCAAAAGCCTCAATCCTGGTATCAGAAAGATTAATCTGACTTTAAGATGCAAGTTATTCTACAGCAGGACTCAACAGATGGGCTGAACGTTCCTGGAATCTTGGAAGAGATCAGAATGGTGTAAGGGCCCGTTTCCAATCAGGTGGTGCGATGCAGCTGCATGGATGTTACGGCTGCGCTGTAACCAATGCATGGCAATGGAACAGTTAAAGGACAACTGTAACTAGAGGGATACAGAGGCTGCCATATTTATTTATTTCCTTTTAAACAATACCAGTTGCCTGGCTATCCTTCTGTTCTTCTGCCCCTAATACTTTTAGCCATAGACCCTGAACAAGCATGCAGCAGATCAGGTTTTTCTGACAAGATTTGCTGCATGCTTGTTTCTGGTATAATTCAGACACTCCTGCAGCCTAATAGAATAGCAGGGCTGCCAGGTAACTGGTATTGCCTAAAAGGAAATAAATATGGCAGCCTCCAGCCGGTTTGGAAAACGCTACAAACACCGCTCAGTGTGCACCAGGCCTTACTGGTTATGCGGAGCAGTCAGAGAATCTGCAGCATGCAAATCTCGTTCCCTGCAAATCTGGCCTCTTGCGAGATGACTCCATATGGCGTCCAGGAGGAACTACGGAGCCAATCTGCAGCCGCCAATATGCATTAGGCGGTCACAGAGTGGTTAATCACTGAGAGTAGTGCACCTTTCAGGACACAGGGGGTTGATTCACAAATATATTATCTTGAATTGTCTCATCTTAAGAAAAGCTCAAGTTAAGAAACACATACCTATCCAGTGGCGAGTAAGTAAGGAGCTTGGGGCCCTGGTGTGAGCTTTACACGAGGCCCCAAGCACTCTATTGATATGGAGCCCCAAAACCTACCAAGAACAGCTGCAGTGCCAGAGAGGTGTATTAAAGAGACTCAGAGAAGACATACACTACAACTCTGATACTTACCCAGGGCTTCCTCCCATCCCATAAACACGTTTAAGTCCTCCCACGGTCTGCCGTTCAGCCGCGGTGAGCTCTGTTATGAACCTTAGTCGATGCCAGTCAGGGTCTCCCGCACATGCGCAATAGACCCGGAATGACGTCACTGAGCCTCGTAGCGAAGCTCACCGCGGCAGAACGGCAGACCAAGGGAGGACGGCGTGGAACTTCAACGTGTTTCTGGGGCGGGAGGAAGCCCCGGGTAAGTATCAGAGCTGTAGTGTATGTCGTCTCTGACTCCCTTTGAGAGTAAGGAGACAGTTTGTTAAAAGACAACTCCATCAAAAAAGTTAGCAGTTAAAATCCGATATAACTGACAGGTTTTGGATTGGACTAGTACATCTCCTCATGGGGGATTCTGAGGGTTTTCTTTGTTTGAAAAAGCATTTCCTGAACGGCAGTTTAACTGCCAAACAGTAAGATACCAGCCAGCCTCCCTACTCACTCGCACACTATTTTGTCAGTTAGTCTTAGCAACTGCCGTTTAGGAAATGCTGGAGTGGTCCTTTAACCTCCTTATCGGTAATCACGAGTTCAGGTCGGGGTGGAAAAAACATGCCAGGAGCGGGAACCCTGAGCTGAAATCGTGTGTGCACGCAGCGGGCGGTTTAACTCACCTCCCGGGGGATCTCGACGTCGGCCGCCATTCTACTTCCTCTCTTCCAAGGCTCTGCTTTGCTTCCCCCTGGTGAGATTGCCGTGACGAGAGGCGGCAATCTCACTAAAGGCTTCCTGCACCACCCGGAGGACGGAGGGAAAACTGCAGCGCTGGAGGTGAGTGAGAGCTGAGCCGCTGCAGAACTCAGCAGCATGATTTTTTCCAGGTTTTAGGATCTAAAAGCATGCAAAAAATTGCACCGCTTTTAGACCCTAAAATCCAGAAAGAATCATAACGCCAAGGGGGTTAAGGATTACCACTATATGACGCAAATATAGAGGTGTTCATTAACACCAATGAAAAGCTAATAAGATGAACGAAGGAAGGCCCACAGAGGGCCCCTCTGGTCCAGGGGCCCCAGTGCAACCTCTGCATTCCCTATTGCTATGCCACTGTACTTACCTAAGAAGAAGCAACCCTGTGGATTCTACAGCGGCTCCCCAGGCAACCCTCTGTTCCTCCGCTTTTGCCCGGGACCCTCCGGCTCCTCTTCCGCATCCAGATGTGTGCTGAATGTGGCCCAGAATCGTACAGGCTTGAGATTTGGACGGCATGCCGGTGTCTGAATAGGCAGGGTTTTCTTGCCCGGCTCGCATGTGGAGTAACGCTGCGGGGGGAAACAGGCCCTCACCAGCTGTGGAGGAGGTCACCGCGACAAGCTGTGTTCTGATATTGTGATGTTCCCCCACTTCTGGGCAGAGTTGTGATAATTCTTCTTCTACAAAAAGCTCTGCCCTGAACCATTCCATTCAGCAAGTTTCTGCCTCTGTGCTGTGACAGCGTTAAAAGGTAAATAAATAAAACATCCCTGGCATAGTGGCATCCCTTTAGACTGCACGCCTTCTCTAGTCTCTCTGAATTGCTTGTATCTAAAGAGATATGGGAAAAAGTTTTTGAATACGCTCTGCTCATGCATCTGTGTTTCGTTACTTTCTGATTTCCCGCCCAGCAGTGCATTGGATCGAATAGAGTGAGTAGCAGGATGGGGTGGCGTCTCCCTGGCCTGTCACTCTTACCAAATGCTGTTAGTTCCAGCTCCCGGCTGGTCTTAAAATACAAACATCTCGCTTGTTTTACCGAATGCCAATGTGAATTGTCATGTATTGAGGTATTTAGCACACAAGTTGGTAATTTACTTTGCTAGTCAGTAATTTTACTTTTCAATGCGGTAAAAGCCTTAGTGAATTGATGGAAGGCTCGACCAGGGACATTTCCCCAGCCGGCACTAAATAGATTAATTACTGAGGAGATCAGAGGAACAAGGCAGAGTCTCCGTATTGATTTCAGGGAATGATAGCTCTGACTTCAGGGCAACTGACAATACTGTAATCCGGCAACGTGCTCATACACATGACACATACACACTACTCAGCCAATGGCAATTCATCTGTTTCTGACCTAAGCAGCCATACCTGACTGTAAATCACAAAGTGTTCAGAATGAATGAAAGTGACCTCAGAGGAATACAGCTCAACCAAAGCCTCTCCCCCATCAAACAAATTCCAATTACTTGTCTTGAAAGAGCTGTATATTTTCTCTGGAGTTTTTATTAAATCACCCTTCTCTATGGTTTATATGAACCCTGGGAGTGAAGGATTTAAGGTGATCTTCCCCTTCAACTAAGTATGCTATACATGTGTATCAGGGCTGCACAAATCTTCTGGAAATCTAATGTAACAAAAAGTCACCTTTCTGTTTTAATTTGCGGTCAGCTAAAGTAGTAGGTGGGCTGTTCACGCTATCTGGTAAGTGCACTAGTCTAAGGTAATGCGGGTGCTTAGGTCTTGGTTGCTGAATCAACCAAGGCATATAGAGTAGATATAGGACAGCACTTCATGAAGATTCAAGTCTTTAATTGCTGCTAATGTTACATAATCCGGTGTTTCAAGGCAGTGGAATGCCTCTTTATCAAGCAACGCAAATGTGGAAAATGTGCACCAGGGAGAGCCTGTGTCAGTTTGCACGGTCGAGCAGCAGCAGCAGCAATCTGTGCAGTAGCATAGAGCCGCTCATACTTGGACCTCTTCCACAAGCTCTTGCCCAAGAGGTTTGGTGGTGGTGGTGGTGTCCCGGCTCTGGATCGGTGGAAGTGAGGGAGATGGAGGGGATGGGGGAAGCCTCTACTGAGGTACCATAAGTAGCCATTTAGGGCATTTTTTTCCCTACAGGTACACTTTAAACCTGTCTTTCTAAATGCTCAGTATTTTGGTTGATACCCCCAAACCCTACAGGTCACCTTCAGTAGCCAGGGTCTGCTGTTATCAGGGCCGGGCCAAGGCAGAGGCGGGAGAGGCTCCAGCCTCAGGGCGCAGTGTAGGAGGGGGTGCCCAACTAACTCAGCTATCATTCCCCTATTGTGTTTGAAGCAGAGAGAAATAAGAAAAGGGGATAGATGCAGGGCCGGATTTGTACTTTTTACCGCCCAAGGCCGCCAACTATACTGTCTATTTGTTTTTTATATCTGTGTGCCCCAATGAGAATTCTACTTACTTTTCATCGTTGGATGTCGCAGACAATAACTATTTTAGTAATATGCGTATAGACTATGTTATGTTTTCCTTAAGAACTTTTATGTTATGCTTGCCATCTCGTTAATGATGGAACCATTGTGTCAGCATGAGAGGCTGATGTGTACCTGCATGATAGAGCTTACAGGTCTTGCAGGGACGACACAAGTACAGGACAGAGGGTTCAAAGGGTAAATCTGTCCTTGTAGATAGGGATGGCTGCATAGAACAGCTTTACTGCCCCTCACTGAGCCGCCCCTAAATTTCTGGTGCCCTAGGGCATGGCCTATGCGGCCTTGCCAGAAATCCGGCCCTGGATAGATGGCAATTACTGCAAGCCAGATAACTAGAGATTAAGGTGTTGGGGGCCCTGGGGCGCCTCTTAAGGTAGCCATACACTGGTCGATTTGCTATTAGATCGACCAGCTGACAGATCCCTATCTGATCAAATCTGATCAGAGAGGGATCGTATGGCTGCCTTTACTGCAAACAGATTGTGAATCGATTTCAGCCTGAAACCGATCACAATCTGTGGAGCCGCCGCTGCCGCCTGTCCCCCCCCCCCCCCCCGCGCATACATTACCTGACGCTGGCTCCCGGGCATCTTCTCCGCATCTTCTCCGCGCTGCACCCGCTCCATCCCGGTGCTTCCTGTGTCACTCCGTGACCAGGAAGTTCAAATAGAGCGCCCTCTATTTGAACTTCCTGGTCACTGCAGTGACAGGAAGCGCCGGGATGGAGCGGGTGCAGCGCGGAGAAGATGCGGAGAAGACGCCCGGGAGCCAGCGTCAGGTAATGTATACCTGATCGGCCGCCGCTAGTGACGCGCTCCCTACCCGCGGGCGATCGAGGGTAATTTCCCGCACGGCGCCATCGACGGACCGATCCGATTTCGGGAGGAAATCGGATCGGCAGGTGCGTTTAGCATGAATGATTGGCAGCAGATTCGATCCCAGGATCGAATCTGCTGTCGAAATGGCCGCGAATCGGGCCAGTGTATGGCCACCTTAAGTCTAATAGCAATCAGTGTGTGATGGCTGGGGTGGGAGGGATGGGGGAGGGGGGGGCGCACTTTGATGTCTCAGCCTTGACTGCTGGAGGACCTTGTCCTGGCTCTGGCTATTATGAAGGGATGATGATGCTGTTACCAAATCAGCCAGTGGCTTCTTTTGCAATATGGGACTTTCTCATAAGAGACTGTGCCTGCAGCCTCTGCTTTCAAAGTGTTTATTTATGTGGCTATCCCAAGCCGACGCCCCGAGAACCAGTCTGGAGAGATCAGTGGTGAGGTGAATGTTTTTACACTGCCCACATGACAGATGACACTGATATTGTGTCACATCGGATGCTCTGTAATTAAATCTCACACAGCAAGATGATTACCAACATAAATACCGCAGCATTTCCACAGCTGATGGAGTGACCGCTCGGTAACAGGCGCATCATTCTCCGATTGTGTAACAAGCCGCTTCTGTCTCACTCGTCTTGTCCATCTGGTGGTTTTCCAAGCTATGTGTTTATGCCATAGAGACCGAGCTGTTTATTTCTATCGGAAGAGGAAGTAGAAAAGCTAAATATACATTTGCTTTCTTAAAAAAAAGCTCTGCATGAGTGAGAAGGACCTCCCATGATGCATCACTGAGTGAATATGCAAATCATTCCTTAAAGCAAACCTGAAACGAAAATAAACGTATGATATAATGAATTGTATATGTAGTACAGCTAAGAAATAGAACATTAGTAGCAAAGAAAAGGGTCTCGTATTGTTTTCCAGCATAGGACTAGTTAAGAAACGTCAGTTGTTATTTATGCAAAAGAGCTTCCCTGAGCTCTCCGACCCAACTTGGATCAAAGACAGTCATGTTTTCTGAAGCACTTATCTCAGCTTGTCTCACTGTTTTCTTGGGTGCTTAAGGTTTTACTGCAGGTAAGTTCAAAGGGTTATTAGCTCTGCTCTGTTTTATAGCTTAAAATACAGAGTTTGGTTTGCAAACTGCAAACATGGCAGAACGATGCAATGTTATAAGAAAAAATAAAAAAAAAAGCTATACAGTATATTTGAAAATAAAAATGAGACACTTATCTTTGCTACTAATGTTCTAATCCTTGTCCGTACTACACATTAAATTCATTATATCGGAAGTTTTTTTCCGCTTCAGGTTACCTTAAGGCAGGGAACACACTTGTCTTCCAGTTTTCTGCGCGTGTTTTTCTACGTACGGTTTCTGCACACCAAGTGTGTCTCTGCAGGAAAACGCGAGCGTTTTTTTACAGCAGCTAATGTAATTGATACAGTAAACTGACAAAATGTACAGAATCGTGATGCAGAATGTCAGGTTTTTTTTCTGCGCTCGAAAAACACAGCAAGTGTAAACTAGCCCATTGATTAACGTGAGTTTTCAATTTTTCTGTGCAGAAAAAGCGCACGAAAACAGTCAAGTGTGTTCCCTGCCTTAAAGTACTGGTAGTTATAAAATCGGGGGAAAAGAAATTGAATAAAGCTCATGAAGGGCTAGATTATTTCACTTTGAGAAGCCTGGAGCTACTCGTTTTCTTCACGGTTCCTCCTATTCCCCATTTCTGGTCCTCTTCTTCTTTGACTGGCTCTCTCTATCGATGAGCCTCTATGAAGTTTCCCCCAGCAGTGATAATCGATTCAAAAGTGCACGTTCTGAACCACGTAAGCATTGTGAAATGAAGCACTTTCACTATGAGCTCGCTTTCACTCAGAACTCGCTCATACGGAGTTGCCGGAAGGGGAACTTCCGGGAGACTGGGCGTGGTGTTTATACATCGGACCTGAAGATTTCACTGTTCTACTTATATTACTGCATAGGATTATTTAAACTGTTGTGAGTTGTTGGTTCCTGTTCTGCGTGGCTAGGAACATGGAGAAAAAACACTGCTTATGTAGAGAGTTGGTGAATTCTGTTAATAAACCGCGTGCAGGAGGTACGTTATTTTCTTTGGATATACAGGGATCTGGCCAAAAAGGGACCTTCACAGAAACACTGGAATTCAGTGCAGAGTATTGTGACCTTGGATGTCATAAACATCCATATGTCCTGTGCAGTGTCTGGTGCAACATATGATCCCTTATTACGTGCCAGAATGCTAGCAACTCCATCTCAATATCTATCTATCTATCTATCTATCTATCTATCTATCTATCTATCTATCTATCTATCAATCATCAGCATTCTACTTATAATCCCACAATACCCAGTAGACACAATACTCTACAATCCAATGTCCATTGTATTTTAAGTCAGTTTAAATACCCTGCAATTCATTCACCAATTAATGTGTTATGGTGTAGCAGCCTTCCTCACTCTAGTCTAGGTGGTAAAACATCCACCTCGCCAACACTCACTGCTGCCTCTGCTTCCCTAGTCAGTGGGGAATCCTAAATGCCTGAATCCCTGATGACTTTTCATACTAGCCCGATCCAGTTGCATCACTTCCGATCTCCGTCACTGCCGGCAGATCCATTACCTGTTACCTTTGTGGTTTCAATAGCTTAGTGATGGTCGTGTCTAGGAGACCTCATGGAGAAGCATGTGATTTGTTTGATCAGCTGATAGATTTGCAAAGCTCTGATTTGCTGTGATCACATCCTGCTTTAGCACATGATCATGACTAGCAAATCAGAGACTTACATATCTATCACCTGACCAAACTGATCACATGCTTCTCCATGAGTTCTCCTGGACATCACCATTACTACTTTTCATGGACTGCACCCAATTTGGATTTAGAGCCAAAAAGTATCTGCTAGGGTACTGACTGACTTGGGTTCGACTAGGGACTATTCCAAGGAGGGAACTCTGTGGTGGGGTGAAGTGGCATAATGCAAAAACATTGCAGCTTTTTAAATTCCCCTTGTTTTTTACAATTGTCTATGTATATTTTACTAAAGTTAGCTGAGGTGGCCTATAACAACCACCTCAGCTGATAATCAAGCATTTATACGGCAGCCTCCGACCGTCAACTCCCAACCCCCAAGCTATCCGCCCGTTGGATCTACTCACCCAATCGGCTGCCAACTTGTTTGAAGACGCCACTCCCCCACCATTCACATGATGTAACATGCACGCCACCACTCCATCGTCCCACCCCACGCATAGCTATAGTAACAACAACAACAAATAACATTTGTAAAGCGCTTTTCTCCGGTAGGACTCAAAGCGCATAAACATGGCTTAGACCAATAATAGGTTGATTGGTAAATCGTGGTACAGAGGAAGAATTCTGTAAGTCCGAAAATGTTCGGCTAAACAGGTGGCTTTTCAGTCTGGATTTCAATAACTTTAGGGAAGGGGCTGTCTTTACAGAGTATGGTAAGGAGTTCCAAAGAGTAGAGGCAGCATGACAGAAAGCTCTATAGTACGCAATGTCAGCTATACAGCTGACCCACATCTGTACTAGCCAGCACACTGATGTCACCCAAGGGGATCGGTTACTGTTCCCAGATGGGTGACATCAATCACAGGTGTGTAATCCGTTTTGTATAAGAAAAAAGAAAAAGAGCAACCCGGCACCAAATGCTCTGGCTGGCAGCCCAGGAGCCTTGGTGCAGAACGAGTGTGCCTCTGGGTCACAAGTATTCCAGTGTAATAAAGAAGTAGAAGTTCCGGCCAGGCACCAGTCACCAGTAGAATGCAGTCACCCTTTATTTAGCTCCCGACACCCTCCAAACAATATACATCAATTTGGAGGGTGTCGGGAGCTAAATAAATGGTGACTGCATTCTACTGGTGTCCGGAACTTCTACTTCTTTATTACACAGGTGAGTAAGCACAGGTTGTTGTGGGTATGTTCAGTATTGTGCAAAGGGTTAATACTGATATGCACATAATTAAAACAAATGAGTTGTCCGATCTTCTGATCCTCTCAAACTTTGTCACTAACTCTTGTCTTATGCCCGGTACATCTGAAACAATGTTTGCACAATCTCTGTATACGGCTCCTTTGATCAGAATGTTGTCAGAATGTCTTTTATCCGTAAATATGCCAGATGAAGGAGACCAGATCTCTAAAAGCTGGCATTATGAAGCTTTTTGTTTAGCCGGTAAAGGTATCATTATTACATTGTTTTCTTTTTTCTGTTTTTTTGCTTTTTCTACCCATGTGTTATTCTTGGCTGACACAGTACAAAACAATTTTCTCTACTCTTGACTATTTACTGGAATACTGGTAAATTTAATTTAACTTTGGTAAGTGTAATTCCCAGTAATCCTTCTTTATATTAAATTCCCATAATCCCCAGCTGTTAGACGTGAGGACTGGCTGCACGGATAGTGAGAAGAATACACAGCGAGGTCATTCTAAGTGTCTCTTTATCGAGAGTACCCAGTGGCGTACCTAGGGTATTTGGCACCCGGTGCTGATTATCCACAGACACCCCCCCTCCCCCCCCCCCCCCCCAATCAGGAAGACAACGTGCGGCACGCTTAGCCGAAAAATGGGGCTACATTGTGTGGCTGCGCTGAAAAATGGGTGTGGTCATGGACCAAAATGTGGGTGTGGTCACGGGTGGAGACAAATTTACATGAACTTAGCAATGGTGGGACATTAGATTAGGACAGTGGTGGCGAACCTTTTGGAGGCCGAGTGCCCAAACTGCAACCCAAAAGTCACTTATCCATCGCAAAGTGGCAACAGCAATTTAAATTAAATACAAACATTTTAACTCATACATGAACATTATGGAAAATCCAAGTTGAAAATAAACTGTGAAGATAAACAATTTCATCCATCCTACTCCTGAAAAATGTATTGTTTTAGAAACCCCCTCCCCCCAGTTTTAATTTTCTGTTTTAAAAAGCTAAAAAAGTAGGTTTAAGGCTATTGTCTCATATGATTATGATTCAGCTTTCCCCATAGTCTCACAGTTAGCAATCATGAGGCCCCCAACAAGACAATATCAGCAATCATGAGGCCCCCAACAAGTCAAATTCAGCAATCATGAGGCCCCCAACAAGACAAATTCAGAAATCTTGAGGCACCCAACAAATCATGAGGCCCCCAACAAGACAAATTCAGCAATCATGAGGCCACCAACAAGACAAATTCAGCAATCATTTGGCAACCAACAAGACAAATTCAGCAGTCATAAGGCACATAAATAGACAGCATTTCACATAAATGGGCATAATGCCCCCTTAATATGGTAGACACCTCTCACCTGGCTTCTGAATTCTCCTCTACTGGCTGCTGTGCCTGGCTGGCAATACTGTGTGGACTGAAAGGCCTGGCAGTGATGCTGTGGCCTGGCTGGCGGTGATGCTGTGGCCTGATTGGCGGTGATGCTGTGGCCTGACTGGCGGTGATGCTGTGGCTGGGCTGGTTGGCGGTGATGCTGTGGCTGTGCCTGGCTGGTTGAAGTAAATGCTGGCCTGACTGGGGGTGATGCTGTGACCTTTTTGCCAGCGATTCTGGGCTGGTTGGCTGGTGGTGATGTTGGGCTGGCTAGCCTAGATAGTTTAGGTAGTGAGAGGTACCCCCTAGTTTAGGTAGCGCCAGGAGCCAGTGTAGGTAGTATAGTAGTCCCCAGTACAGCTAGTATAGTGGCCCCCAGTATAGCTAGTATAGTTTCCCCCAGCCAGTATAGCTAGTATAGTTGCCCCCAGTAAGTATAGCTAGTATAGTTTCCCCCAGCCAGTATAGCTAGTATAGTTGCCCCCAGCCAGTATAGCTAGTATAGTTGCCCCCAGCCAGTATAGCTAGTATAGTTGCCCCCAGTAAGTATAACTAGTTTAGTTGCCCCCAGTAAGTGTAGCTAGTATAGTTGCCCCCCGCCAGTATAGTTGCCCCCAGCCAGTATAGCTAGTATAGTTGCCCCCAGTAAGTATAGCTAGTATAGTTGCCCCCTGCCAGTATAGCTAGTATAGTTGCCCCCCGCTAGTATAGTTGCCCCCAGTAAGTATAGCTAGTATAGTTGCCCCCAGTAAGTATAGCTAGTATAGTTGCCCCCCGCCAGTATAGCTAGTATAGTTGCCCCCAGTTAGTATAGCTAGTGTAGTTGCCCCCAGCCAGTATAGTTGCCCCAAGTAAGTATAGCTAGTATAGTTGCCCCCAGTATAGCTAGTATAGTTGCCCCCAGCCAGTATAGTTGCCCCCAGTAAGTATAGCTAGTATATATGCCCCAGTATAGCTAGTATAGTTGCCCTCAGCCAGTATAGTTGCCCCCATTAAGTATAGCTAGTATAGTTGCCCCCAGTATAACTAGTAAAGTTGCCCCCAGGAGGGTGAAAGCAGCGCTAGAAGGAGGGGCAGTGGGGGCAGCGGTGGGGAGGGGGAAATATCCCCCCCTCCCTCACCTGGGACCCCTCCTTCTGCCTCTCTCCCCCTCCATAGCTAACTGTCGGAAAGTGCGGGGTGGCCGGAGGTGTGCTAAGAATTACTCACCTCATTTCCGCGTTCCAAGCGTGGAGCGCAGCGTCATGTCGTTACAGGTCTCCGCCTTCAATGCCGCCCATTGTGCTTCCACTAATCAGGAAGCACAGTGGGCGGCATTGAAGGCGGAGACCTGTAACGACATGACGCTGCGGCTGTGATCCACGCTTGGAACGCGGAAATGAGGTGAGTAATTCTTAGCACGCCTCCGGCCGCCCAGCACTTCCCGACAGTTACCTATGGAGGGGGAGAGAGGCAGAAGGAGGGGTCCCAGGTGAGGGAGGGGGGGGATATCTCCCCCCTCCCCACCGCTGCCCCCACTGCCCCTCCTTCTAGCGCTGCTTTCACCCTCCTGCTGTGCTGCTGTGGGGGGTCGTGGTGACACCCCCCTGGGTGTCTGACACCCGGTGCGCCCCGCCCCCCTGCGCCCTATGGTAGGGACGCTACTGGTACCACATAACAGTAACTCATAATCAAAGATGTAACTTCAGTGCTCTCCCCAGGCAGGCTCTTTTAGCAGGTTGCTCCACCTGGCTGATTTTGGTGAGCACCCGGCTGTCATCAGCTTGCCTCCTCATATGCTGTAAGCAGAGTTGCTCCGGCCCTGCATTTCACCCTCGCACCCCACCCGGCTACTTTTTCATGCCACACCCGGCTGGAAAAAATTTCTGTGGAGAACACTGAACTTTACCACATGCTATATAACTTGCTTGTTTTCAAAAGATTTTTTATTGTAGTCAATATTCAAATATCACAGGATATAACTTGCTTGTAAGCAGAGGCGCATCTAGGGAAAACCACTAACACTGAAATTCATCTGGGGGCACCATACAAAATATGTAAGGTGGGCGGCGGGACAGGTAAGTGGCAATGTGTATGGGCAGACATGAGTGACGTAGGAGCGGACGGGCGGACAAGTGGAAGAAGAGTGAACGAGGTTTGTTGCCAGCGTATGAAAAACTGACGGAACGCAACCAACGAGCGGATGCGCTTACCGTTTCCGTTTTGCATCAGCTGTAAGTTTCTAGGGCTGCTCAAATCCGGATATGGGAGATACCCGGATAGTTGCTATCCGGATATCTCCCATTAAACCTGTGCGGGGTGGGCGGGGGGTCAATCTTACCTGTCTGACGTCTTCTTCGTCCGTCCCTCGGCACCTCCCACGATCCACAATGCGCTCCACGCGCGTCACGTGGTAACAAACACTTCCTCCTTCAACCCGGAAGGAGGAAGTGTTTGTAATCACGTCACCGCCGCTTGGACCACATCATGGGAGGCACCGAGGGACAGACGAAGAAGACGTCAGACAGGTAAGATTGACCCCGCCCACCCCGCACAGGTAACTGGGAGATATCCGGATAGCAACTATCCGGATGTCTCCCGGATCCGGATTTGAGCAGCCCTATAAATTTACAGTCCAGTCAGGTAAAAATGGTAGAAAACTGATGCAAATCTGGCAGGACTGGATTGGCCAGGAAATGTACAGATTTATGTATAAACCAGCTCAGGCCTAAATACAGCAATACCAGGGCACAACAGGAAGGGCAGCCTGCCTGTATGACAAAGGTTCTCTAACATGGCCATCCACAACAAAATATTTAGTATTGTATTTTTTCAGCTGACAATAGCAAATGCCAAGGGAGAAGTTACCGCAGTCCCCTCACATTCTCGTTTTTTTTAAACTGATGAGTTATTTGCCATTTTCTCTCTTTGCCACCGGTCTGGACAATCATTGCAACACCACAGAGTCACAAATCATCTCTGATCCTGTCTCAGCTCCAGACACAGCAGCGGCCTATTCAACAAAACGTCACCCTGGCTCTGAGATAGACGGTGGGGAGGCTGAGGGGAGAGGAGAGAGGTCTGTCCTCTTATTGTGGCTTATTAGGAAAACACTCAGTAAACACACCGAGCGTCATGGCAGCCAGACAGATGTTTTTCTTCTCATCATTATCTCATCAATTATCAGTGCATTACCCAATCAGGGCCATTACTGCACGCAGCTTGTCAGCAACCGTTTTATTATTTTCCCCAAGACATCAGATAATTGCCTCAGCAGCGACCGGCTAGTAAATGCTGGAGGTCAGATTCTGTTCATAGATCTAATAACGTAGGAGGAGCAATCTGGACGATATCGAGAGACAAACCGGAATTGCCAGGCTTTTATGTCGTCGCCCTATGTAAATGGTGCGACCTCCATCGAGATGGCCACCCACAGATGAATCTTTCAGTGATAGATCAAAGGATTCAATAAAAGAGACTGAAAGGGAGGAAGGATGGTTTTGGAATTTGAATCATAGCCAACAGAGCAGGGTCATCCACCGGGCAACCTAGGCAGGTGCTTGGGGCCATGTGGGTGTCAAGAGGCCCACCACAAAGCCGAGCGCTGAAGCTGGGCGGAGTCATAGCACTAGTGCTACGCTGCACGCTCTGCACAAAAGTCATCCCGCGGGAATCTGAGCGGCAGCAGGGTGACCCGCCGTTCGTCTCAGACAGGCCCTTGCGCCCAGCTCATCGGCAGCCTTATAATATGTATGCCCACCTGCCACCCCCTTTAACCTCTCTCCACTTCATCTTATCAAAAAGACCACAAGGGGGACCAAATCTACTACTTTGCCTATTGCCCCTTTACATCTTAATCCAAATCTGATAGCCAGGAACTCCCAGTGGAATCATCATGAGCCCTCCTGGGCAGGCCGGTTCTGGTTACCTTGGGGCCCCAGGCAGGGCTGTTTCCTGAGCAGTGCGGGCAAGGCAACCTCCCTGGGTGCAGACAGGCAAGTAGAAGAAAGGGGGCGCAGACAGAAGGACATAACCGCTAGGGAGCTGGTGACGCTCAGTGCAGCCAAAAGGAAGAAGAGAGAAGATTACGAGCTTGATCATGATCACCTTCCTTGACTCCTCGTGTCCTGGTGTCCTGTAGCAGTACTGCAGGCTGTCAGTGCGCAGCGCTCATGGAGGAGTCGGCTTTCTGGGCTCTCTTCGCCTGTGTGTTTTCCTGGTTCCTGCTTCCTCCTGCATGAGCGGCTGGTCACTAGTAAGTAGGCAGATCTACTTGTGACCTGAAGCTGTGTGACTGTCCCTAAAGAGTATGGGTTCGCGAGTCCACAGGGGGGATTGGGGGGGGGGGTGGAGGAGGCACAATTTTTACACCCTCACCCTGAATGCAATTTAGCCTAGAAACTGCCATGGCTCTGGGGCAAAAGTAACTTGGGGGGCCCCCTAGCAATGCCCCCCCCACCCCCCAGCCTCCAAGCCGACTCCCAGGACCCATCTTGCCACACTCCCAGCCACACAAAATCATTAGTTATCCATCATATGCCCCAAAAAAGCATTGTTGGGGTCCCCATTATTCAACTCCTCCTTTACCTTACAAATCCAGACTGTACACACATTGGGGTCTTACCTAATCCAGGCAGGACACAGGAGGCAGCACCATACACTCCTCTGCAGGCATGTATGTGGTCACTATAGCTGGAGAGCAACACACACCTTGGGGGCCCCTACAGGCTGTGGGGCCCTGGGGCAACAGTCCCCTTTGCCTCTAAAGTTCTGATTTGCTGTGATCATTTCCTGCTTTAGCACGTGATCATGACTAGCAAATCAGAGACTTACATATCTATCACCTGACCAAACTGATCACATGTCTCTCCATGAGCGCATACCTACCAACTATTTGAGATGAAAAAAGGGACACTTTAAAGAGAACCCGAGGTGTGTTTAAAGAATGTTATCTGCATACAGAGGTTGGATCTGCCTATACAGCCCAGCCTCTGTTGCTATCCCAAACCCCACTAAGGTCCCCCTGCACTCTACAATCCCTCATAAATCACAGCCGTGCTGTGAGGCTGTGTTTACATCTGTAATGTCAGTCTCAGCTGCTCCCCCGCCTCCTGCATAGCTCCGGTCCCTGCCCCCGTCCCTTCCCTCCAATCAGCAGGGAGGGAAGGGATGCAGGCGGGGACTGGAGTTCTGCAGGAGGCGGGGAGAGCAGCAGACTGACACTATAGAGATAAACACAGCCAGCTCTGACAAGCTGTTTGTCAGCAGCGTGGCTGTGATTTATGAGGGATTGCAGAGTGCAGGGGGACCTTAGGGGGGTTTGGGATAGCAACAGAGGCTGGGCTGTATAGGCAGACCCAGCCTCTGTAATTAGATAATATTCTTCAAACCCACCTCGGGTTCTCTTTAACCACCCTGGCGTTCTGATTAAATCGCCAGGGTGGCTGCGGGAGGGTTTTTTTTAAATAAAAAAAAAACTATTTCATGCAGCCAACTGAAAGTTGGCTGCATGAAAGCCCACTAGAGGGCGCCCAGACGATTTGCTTATATCGTCGCCATAGCGACGAGCGGAGTGACGTCATCGACGTCAGCCGACGTCCTGACGTCAGCCGCCTCCGATCCAGCCCTTAGCGCTGGCCGGAACTTTTTGTTCCGGCTACGCTGGGCTCAGGCGGCTGGGGGGACCCTCTTTCGCCGCTGCTCGCGGCGAATCGCCGCAGAGCGGCGGCGATCAGGCAGCACACGCGGCTGGCAAAGTGCCGGCTGCGTGTGCTGCTTTTTATTTCATTAAAATCGGCCCAGCAGGGCCTGAGCGGCAGCCGCTGGCGGTGTTGGACGAGCTGAGCTCGTCCAGACCGCTCAGCTGGTTAAGACACACCCCTAACCACACACCCCACCCCTAATCACTGCTACTAGAAATAATTAATAAGCGAAATAGGAATTTTTCAATTTCAGATCACACTGGTCCTCTCTATCTTCATTAGTAAGAAAGAAAAATATATATATTTACATAGATGTGTACATAAGTCCTGAAAGAGGGACCAATCCTATATAATAATCCCCCTGTGTCTCTGCGTCCCTGTGTGTGTGTCCATGCTTTACGGTACTGCGCATGGACACACACACACACACAGGACAGCCTTTACACAGGGAGCAGGACGGGCCAGGGGGCCGGCCAGGTGGGCATGTGCCCGCGCGGCGGGAGCGTGCGCTTGCGCGCTAACTGTGCAGCGGTGGCGGCGGTCACAGGGGAGGAAGGGAGGAGAGGGCCTCCTTCCGACACAGACCTATAGCCCGTTTTTAAACGGGCTTAGGTCTACTAGTAAGGATGGAATAAAGAGGGACAGAGGGATTTAGTTCCCAAAGAGGGACCTGTCCCTTAAAAAAAAGGGGTAGTTGGGACTTGGGAGCTATGTATGTACATCATTATTGCTAAACAGGTGTAGTGTCCCAGCCATAGCATCCAGGTGAGATGACTCCTCTTTCATTGATTTAGAGGAAGGCCTAGTGAACTGTGGCAATGGACATACTTCAGATTTTTGTCACCCGAGAGAAATGTTCGTGAAAATCTAGCATTGTACAGGTGGCCCTCGATGTTGGCGGCCTCCTCTCCTTCAATGGCTCATTCCAGAAAATCCCTTTCTGAGGCTATTGTCATGACTGCACTAAGGCACATTCCACTCACTCTCTTTCCTTGATTCAGAGCAGGCCTGTCTGGCAGAGAGTCAATCTGGCAGTCTGTCTGGCAGAGAGTACAACGATTGTTCCTTAAGTGTCACCTGAAACCATCATTTTGGATGCCCATTGTCCTAGTTATGTACATTGCTCTAGAGTGACCGAATGCGACGGTTTCGTGTCACATGACAAGTCTGCAGCCAGATCCTGACATCACTGCAAGGACTATTCAGACGAGACGTGACGTTGCACAAAGATGCAGAACTAAAGAGGAACTGTAGTGAAAATAACATAATGAATAAAATTGCATATTTTTTTACAATATTAATTTATAGATTATTTAGTCAGCGTTTGCCCATTGTAAAATCTTTTCTCTCCCTGATTTATATTTTGAGATTTAAGACAGATGGTGACATCTTTAGTTCTACGAGGTGATCTGTACAGATACGGTAATTTGTTACTGATGCACAGAGGGAGGATACTGATCTCTTGGCAGTTGGAAAAAGGCGTTATTTCCCGCAATGCAACGAGGTTCACAGAAAACAAACTGTCAGGACCATGGTCATGTCATCACACTGTGTGTGTGTGTGTGTGTGTGTGGGGGGGGGGGGGGGTCACCACAATATTAGCCATACCTCACAACTTTTTGAGATAAGAAAAAAGGGACACTCCACATCTCTAACCACGCCCCCGTCACACCCGTCGCCATGCATATCAAAAAGAGATCAGAATCAAGAGATATAGTTTTATCATTCAAACCAAACTGTTCATTTGTATTATCAGCATATCTTCATTTAACATAAGAAGTATTATGTGTAACGATTGTGGAATTCTCTCCGTGATCAGCGCACAAGACGTGCGCTGACACTGCGGAAATCCTCCACAAGCGTGTAATTTGAGGGAACCCAGCAAAAGGTGCAATGCACCTGTAGAGGGAAATTCCTGTCGACAGGTGGAGCTCTGGAGTGCAGAGGAACAGCTCCTCTGCCCTGCCACAGACGCCAGACAGGAATTGTACGAAGGGAAGAAACGCAGGGCAAGATAGCCCTGAAAGAGAGAGATCAAAGCGACAGAGGGTATGTGTGTTCACCAAACTAGTCGCCACCCTGCGACGATGAACACACAACCATGAAGATAAAGTGAGAAGGCAATCGCCAGAGATGGCGATTGCTAACAGCGACACAAGACCGAATAAGCACAGATGAGGAATGTATGTATGTCCACCAATCTAGCCGCCAACCTGCGACGGCGGACACACAACAAAAGAAACCAAGCAAGAACGCAATCGCAAGAGAAGCGACCGCGGAAGAGAATGAGCACAGGGACAGATTGTATGTGTGTGCACCAAACTAGTCGCCAACCCGCGACGGTGCACACACAACAGCAGATATGAAGTAGGAACGCAATCGCGAGAGAGGCGATTGCCAGAGGTGACACAAGGCTACAGCAAGGCAGAGCACGAGAGTAGCAAAGGCACAGCAAATCATACAATGAGAAGATAAGGAAAATAACAAACGCTAACTAAACGCGAACACCGCACTCATTCGCAACAGTGCACGCGTTTATGCGCGGTCCCCACGTGATAAGCACAACAGAGACAAGCACGCCTAACTAACCACCGACAGACAAACATAAAACAGAGGACGCGAGTGCTTGCTTAACGGTTACCTCACCGAGCCTCCAGCAAGCGTTCGTACAAGACAAAACAGATACACGAAAACAGGAATACGTAAGAGATACGATCCACTGCTCTTTCCGTCAGAGCGAGTGCGATCCAAGTAAGGCAACAACAGAACAGAAGGGCCTACCAGTAACAACCGCTGCTCTGGTTAGCACCCCACAGACAGACAGAACAGGCAATACAAATAATGCAATCCTGACTGCCCTAGCAAGAATGCCTAGTGCAATCCCTGAGAATTACTCTAAGCTAATCTTCAACAAGAAGTAAGGCTGACACTCAGGAGTGTCTCACAGGACTAACCCTTATGACCAGCAAAGGACTCTGGGAAACATAGCTCTTTATAGAGCAAGCCTACAAAGGATGTGGCTAGGCAATCTGCATGACAAACGTATGCAAATTCCTCAGCAGCAAGCTGCACAACTGACAAAAGGTCTCTCTTCCAGAGACCTGCAGAATGCAGACCTGAACAGTGGTCAAAAGGCTGCCTGCCTGCGCAGGCAGCCGAGCGGATCCTCACATTATGGCAATACAGACCTCCCCCCCCCCCCCCGATGATCTATTTGAGAAAAAATTCTCATGGGAAAGGGGGTATTTGCAACTCAATTGCGGTGAATGTATTTGTAGTAATTACAGAGGCGCCAACAGAATAAAAATTAGTAGTCTATTAAAACCAAATAAAAAATTGAGGGACTGGGGTGGATCCGTCTCCCCAATATATATGACACAACCACCATATATGGTATCCAGAAAAATATATATTTAATCAGTACTCCACCTAAAATTATGCAACACGTTTCGCGGGTCCCAAGCCTGCTTCCTCAGACAAATACAAGAGCAGGAGTAACTCCGAGGTTGTGCAGATAGGTGCAGCGCCCCTGCAATTGTGATGGAGTTCTATTCTGGGTTACAGTTCCTCTTTCATGACAATCCCATATATAGCACTATGGTCTTCTGTTTCATTACAGATGGTGAGATACAAACGTGGGTGCGTAATATAGGGCTGCTATATACAACATAACAGCTAGCTGCTGAAATCTGATGTACCTGTCCTATTGGGAACAATATGAGCTATTTCAGAGAGATGCTATCTGTGTAGTGGTTGTGAGTTTAATCCGCCCACACTCCTGTTTTCACGCACAACAATAAGGCACATTATGTGCTCTGGACTCTCCTTTCAGGGGTCCTTCTCTTTCAGCTACAGCTTGACAACCGAGCGATAAACACGATGAAAAATAACAACCCATTTCACAAAGCGTTTGCTGCTTGCTGCGATTTAAAGTAACTGTTAAAAACTATTTTTTCCCGCTGTAAGTGGCTGCTGAGGCTCACAAGGGCTCTGCCTTCTCCTGAGCGGCTTTTAGTGCTTCACAATGCAGCCCAAAGCAATTGTTGCATGTCCGAGAAATGGCTGCATATAAAGCATGAAGTATGAAGGCGTATGAAGTCATAGGGCTTGATTCAGTAAACGGTGCTAAACCAGTTAGCATGCCTAAAGTCTTTGGGCGTGATAACTAGGATGCTGACTGGGTTAGCACCGTTTACTAATTGCACATTGCGCGCAAAGTCCCGCGCGCAACATTTTGCGCGTGCACAGCGCGGTGCGCGCAAAACGTTGCATCGCAGTGCACACTTCCTGCATTTGAAGTGTGCGCATGGTTTCTAGGCGCTGCATATATTTACATAGATCTGTAAATGAGTCCTGAATAAGGGTTAGATAAGGGAGAAAGAGGGACAGAGGGATTAAGTTATTATTATAAGTGCACCTTTGGGCACTTACCTATACTGGAGGGCTGCCTATTGGGGGGCAGCTTTGGCTTCCTATTATAATGGGAAAAGAGGCCTCTGATGGGTTAGGAGGGAGATTACTTCGGGTCACAAACACCATTTGGGGCCACAAACACCACTTGGGGCCACAAAAAACTTAGCACTAGCAGCACTCCTGGCACCAGTTACTGGGTTCTAATGGAAGGGGGAGAGTATATCCCCATCCTGGTAGCCAATGAATATTTGGGCAGATCGACCAAGAGACAGATCTCGCTATTATCAGAGAGAGATCTTTTGCCTGCCCATACACCGCCGATTAAGCATGAAATCTATCAGGAATCGACCTAGTGATGTCACTAGGTGGCCGTGTGGTGTAAAATCTCACCCCCATGCCTGCACTCGCATCTGGTGCTGCACGGGGGTGAAGGCGGAGGAGGCTGAGAGTCGCGGCAGTTTAGTTTACAATGGGCAAAGACTTACTAAATTTATAAATTAAAGGGGCACTATGGCGAAGAATTGTAAAATTTAAAGTATGTGCAAACATAAACAAATAAGAAGTACATTTTTTTTCTAGAGTAAAATGAGCCATAAATGACTTTTCTCCTATGTTGCTGTCATTTACAGTTGGTAGTAGAAATCTGACAGAAGGGACAGGTTTTGGACCAGTCCATCTATTCATAGGGGATTCTCAGGGATAAACTTATTTTCAAAAGCACTTAGTGAATGGCAGTTGCTCTGTCCAACTGCCAAAAAACTGTAGCGAGCAGGGAAGCTGTCCAGCATCATTGTTTAAATCCTTTTTAGGGAATATCTTTATAAAGAATAAAAGCCTTGCTGAGAATCTCCTATAAAGAGATGGACTAGTCCAAAACCTGTCACTTCTGTCAGATTTCTACTACATACTGTAAGTAACAGCAACAGAGGAGAAAAGTAATGTATGGCTCATTTTACTCTGGAAAAAAACGTACTTCTTATTTGTCTATGTTTGCACATATTTTAAATTTTTTTGCCATAGTGTCCCTTTAAATGAATATTGTGAAACAATAAGCATGGTTATTCATTATGATGTTTTAGTTACAGTTCCTTGTTAAAGCGGTATCGTCACCATAAAAATCCAATTTCAACAGCAACTGGTCTGAGTGTATTAAGTGATAAAGATGCTAATCCTGCATTCAACACTTTCAAAACTTTTTCTGCTGTTATGATTTGGAGTTATCACATATTTAAGGAACACTGGCCCTTTAGTAGTCGTGCCAAATAATTGCATGCTGGGGGTTCTTTTTATCTATAATCTATTCCTCCTCTTCCCTTTATTTCCCTGCCAGCTTCTTATCTGAAACCTTATCCCCTACTCACTTGTGTTTCCAAGCAAGGCTGGGGCGACTCAGCGATTGGAGGAGACGAGAAAAAAAGTAAAGGGCAGAAATGACATCACGAGTTAGCCTTAACTGTGGGCAAAAGACATGGCCCCCACCAGGAACAGAATTCTCATAATTTACTATATAACATTCACTGAAATTAAAACGTGGACAGTATAATACATGTGTTATGTAAGTAGATCAAGTATTTATCTACTTATATATTTGTTTTTTTCCCTGGCATAGTATGGCTGATCCTATTGCTTTAAAGGAAACTTGTAATGACGTAAAAAAAAAAAGTTTCACTTACCTGGGGCTTCTGCCAGCCCCCTGTAGCCTCCCTGTGCCTTTGCCATCTCTGAACGATTCTCAGGTCCCCTGCGGTGGCTAAGTGGCTAAGTTGTGTTAATGCCAACTTGCAAGTCGATGGCGGCTATGCCTGTTTTGCTATGCTGCAGATAATATTGTACCCGTTGCTACCTACATAAAGTTTGTATACACGTCAGACTGAAATCACTCAAAACAAGCAATAAACAAGTAATCAAGAAAGGCCACAGACCATCGGCTGCAAAACAGTACAGCCCTGGCTGTGCATGTCTTTGTTCGCGCTCCTGTTGCTGGGAGAGTCCTGTGTAGGCGCACAACGAGAGAACCTCCGGCAAGGGGAACACAAATGAGCATGCGTGCAGCCAGGGTCGCGCAGGCGCAGTGGCCGTCGACCTGTGATAACGAAACATAGCTGCGGCGGGGGACCAGAAGATCGTTCAGTGATGGCGTGGGCACAGGGAGGCTGCAGGGGTCTGGCAGTAGCCCCAGGTAAGTGAAACTCTTATTTTTTATTCATTACAGGTTTCTTTTACTATAGGCTACAAGATTTATATTCACAAGATTTGGTAAGGCAAAATGTGTCTTGCCTAGGCATTCACATAGCCAGAAACGGCCTTGCTAAAAATGAATGATTGATGTGCTCGGCGTCTTACAAAGTGCTGCAGTGAATTAAAATACAATAATTAAAATACAATTAATAATACTATACCATTAGTATGTATGACTAGCTGGACGCTCGGCGTTGCCCGGGTATGTATTTGGCCGGTGTTGGCTCCGCCCACTTTTCCTAACCTCAACACATAATTACTTAATAACCAAGTTTGCGAGCTTTGCGGTCTTTGCCATCAATAATTTGCATCGAAATAAAATAAATCTGATTGGCTGTGGCTCCACCACTTTTATGAATTTGAACCCCAATCACCCAATAGCCAAGTGTACCAGATACAGGTGATTAACAGTGCAAGAATGGCAGCAATTAAATATTCCCCTGAAAAATAAATAGATGGATTTTAACTGGCTTTTGTAGGCTCCACTCACCTTTCTGAATATTAATCCCAGTCACCCAGTGACCAACTGTGCAAAGTTTGAGAACCCTACCACTAACAGTGTAAGAATGGCTGCAGTTTACATTTTCCCAATGTAATTTGTATTTTTCTCCACCCACTGATTTCCTGACATTGTTTGGGTATGTATTTGGCTGGTGTTGGCTCCGCCTACTTTTTTTTTAACCCTAACACACAATTACTCAATGACCAAGTTTGTGAGCTTTGAGGTCTTTGGCATTAATAATTTCCATTGAGATTAAACAAATCTGATTGGCTGTTTTTGGCTCCACCCCTTTGTCTAAATTTGAACCCCAGTCACCCAATGACCAACTGTACCAGGTTTAAGGCTTGTGCCATTAACAGTACAAGAATGGCAGCAATTACATATTACCCTTGAAAATCATTAGGTGAATTTTGATTAGCTTTTGTAGGCTCCACCCACTTTTCTGAATATTAATGCCAGTCACCCAGTGACCAATTTTCCAAAGTTTGAGAACCCTGCCATTAACAGTGTAAGAATGGCTGCAGTTTACATTTTCTCAGTGAAATGTGTATTTGTCTTCACCCACTGATGACCCGGTATTGCCAGCTGGTGTTGACTCTGTGCCCACTTTTCCTAACCCTAACACACAATTACTCAATTACTCAAGGACCAAGTTTGTGAGCTTTGCGTTTTTGGCATCAATAACCTGCGTTAAAATGAAACAAATAAGACTGGCTGTTTGTGGCTCCACCCCTTTTTATCAATTCAAACCCAGGTCACCCAATGATCAACTGTACCAGGTTTGAGGCTTGTGGCATTAACAGTGCAAGAATGGCAGCAATGAAATAATCCCCTGAAAGATTAATAGGTAATTTTTGATTGGATTTTGTAGGCTCCACCCACTTTTCTGAATATTAATCCCAGTCACTCAGTAATTAACTGTGCAAAGTTTGAGAACCCTACAATTAACAGTGTAAGAATGGCTGCAGTTTACATTTTCCCAGTAAAATTTGCATTTGTCTCCGCCCAGTTCTGACCCCGTGTTGCCCGCTTATGTATTTGGCTGGTGTTGGCTGTGCCCACTTTTCTAACCCTCACACACAATTAATCAATTACTCAATTACCAAGTTTGTGAGCTTTGCAGTGTTTGGCATCAATAATTTGCATTGGAATGAAACAAATCTAATTGGCTGTTTGTGGCTCCACCCCCTTTCTGAAATTGAACCCCGGTCACCCAATGATCAACTGTACCAGGTTTGAGGCTTGTGCCATTAACAGTGCAAGAATGGCAGCAATGTAAATATTCCCCTTGAAAATCAACAGGTGAATTATGATTGGCTCTTGTAGGCTCCTCCCACCTTTCTGAATATTAATCCCAGTCACCCAGCGACTAACTGTGCAAAGTTTGAGAACTCTACCATTAATAGTGTAAGAATGGCTGCAGTTTACATTTTCCAAGTTAAATTTGTATATGTCTCTGCCCCCTTTTTGGTTATGGGAATAAAAAGTATCCTATACTTTATTCCAGGTAATGTACTATGTGTGTGCCAAATTTCATTCAAATCCATTCAGCCATTTTTGCGTGATCGAGTAACAAACATCCAAACATCCAAACATCCGAACTTTCCCATTTATTATATTAGTAGGATAAATGAGCAACACAATACTTACTCTGTAATGGCCCATACTCACGGGCTACAATTGTCGCCCGAGAGGTCGCCCGTGAGTATGAGGCGCAACATGGGCGCGCACCCCGAACCGTCGCTCGTCGCTGCTCTCGCCAGGCGATTGGCGCGGTCAATCGCCCGGCGACAGTTGCCACCGCAACTTCGCCGCAACTGTCGCTAGTCCGCGTGAGTATGCGGACTAGCGACAGCAACCTCTGTCCAGAACACGGAGCTTCCGGCTGCGGGGGAGGAACGTCGGCGACAGCTTCCGTCACACAACTGATCCCTCTTCCGCGTGTGTACGCGGAGGGACCTGGCGACGAGCTGTCGCCTACCTGTCGCGCACACGCTCCCGTGTGCTAGCGACACGCCACAAATGTAGCCCGTGAGTATGGGCCATTACGCACACCCTAGGAAAGATATCAAACAGTTTGGCAGATTAACGACAATGAACAATCCAAGACAGCCCTCCCTAATTAATCATTCTCTTATACAGAAGACTGAAAAAATCTATCAGTGATCTTCAACACATTTCCACAATAATGGTACAACTATGTTATCCAGTATTGCTCATCGCAAGCTCATGATCACAAGTAACTTGTGATCACGAGCCGTGTTTTGCGATCACAAGGTCGTAATCGGCAATCGTGATTGGCTCTCGATCACAAATGCCGATCACGAGTTACTCGTGATCACTAGTCGGCATTCGTGATTAAAAACCAGCCGACTTTAGCAGTTAATAGCAAAGCCCCCTTACTTGCTAGAAACACCAAATTTGCCAGATATGTTAAGAAGAACAGTGGGAACAAGAGGAACATTTTTTTTCAAAAAGACCTTATAGTTTTTGAGAAAATCAAATTTAAAGTTTCAAAGGAAAAAAAAGTATACATTTAAATGGGGTAAATGACTGCCCTAATTACTACATGGTGTTTCTGGCATGTAAGGGGGCTTTGCTATTAACCGCTATAGTTTTTAATCACGTGTCACTACACGTGATTTGTGATTCCTGCCAGTTATTCGACTCAAAAACACACTTGAGTCGCATATCAATTTCTATTCGTGATCGTTATCACGAGTCAATTCGTAAGAAGGTGGAGTCGAATTCGTGATCCGAGCGCCTCTGATGTTAGCTACAACACTAAAAGTCCATATCAAATGTTCAGTAACACTCCTGTGTTATAAGTGTACTATGTACACACAATCCTCTTATCAAAAAAAGCAAAAACAAACTAAAAGCAATTCAAAATTTCCTCTAACAAATATAAATAGTCAAAAGCACATTAAGCACAAGTCCTTCTGATCTTAACAATGTCTCAAATAATGTGCAATTCTTTCTAAATGCAATCCACTCGCTCATACAAAGATTTAAGCCTGATACACATATCCAATTTTGACTGTCCAATGATTGGCCATTCTTACCTGAAACTATGATCACCATCAGATTGGTTAGGAGATTTTTTTCTATTAGTGGTCACAAACGATAATTTCTGATGATTCATGCAAAGAATTATTGGTAAACAATTGTTCAGTCAATTGTATCACTAGTGGCCACCTTTAACCACTTTACCCCCGCGCGTACGTATTTCTCCGCCCCTTTTTCCATCCTTTAAAAACCAGGGACGGAGAAACACGTACTTTCCGCGTTCCCGACGCTGCCCGCGCCCCCTGCTCGTAAACACGCCGCCCGCCGCTAGTAAAACCGCCGCCGCCCGCTCGCCCAGAGATCAATGAACGGGAAAATCCATTCCCGTTCGTTGATCTAAGCCCCGCAATGATCAGCTGCTCTCCTATGGGCAGCGCGATCATTGTGAGAAAAAACTCACGTGTCCATGCTCATTATACTTCCTCCAAGCTTCCGGAAGGAAGCTTGGAGGTCGCATTAAAACAAAAAGTTACTGTGGCCATCTTGTGGCCAAATAGTAAACTACACCCTACACATTTTTCACATACAAATAAATGACTTTTACACATAAAATTAACTCATTACCTCCCACACTCCCCATTTTTTTTTTTTTTGTAATTAAAAAAAAATTAAAAAATTTACAATTAAAAAAAATACATAAATAGTTACCTTAGGGACTGAACTTTTTAAATATTTATGTCAAGAGGGTATAACACTGTTACTTTATAAACTATGGGCTTGTAATTAGGGATGGACGCAAAACTGAAAAAAATGCACCTTTATTTCCAAATAAAATATTGGCGCCAAACATTGTGATAGAGACATAATTTAAATGGTTTTATAACCGGGACAAAAGGGCAAATACGTTTCATGGGTTTTAATTACAGTAGCATGCATTATTTAAAAACTATAATGGCCGAAAACTGAAAAATAATGATTTTTTTCCCCACATTTTTCCTATTTTCCCATTAAAACACATTTAGATAAAAATAATTCTTGGCATAATGTCCCACCTAAAGAAAGCCTAATTGGTGGCGAAAAAAACAAGATATAGTTCATTTCATTACGATAAGTAATAATAAAGTTATAGACGAATGAATGGAAGGAGCGCTGAAAGGTGAAAATTGCTCTGGTGCTCAGGGGGTAAAACCCCTCAGTGGTGAAGTGGTTAAAGGGAACCTAAACTGAGAGGGATATGGATATTTCCTTTTAAACAATACCAGTTGCCTGGCAGTCCTACTGATCCATTTGCCTGCCGTAGTGGCTGAATCACACACCTGAAACAAGCATGCAGCTAATGCAGTCTGACTTCAGTCAGAGCACCTGATCTGCATGCTAATTCAGGGGCTGTGGCTGAAAGTATTAGAGACACAGGTTCAGCAGGAGAGTCAGGTTGGTATTATTTTAAAAGGAAAAATCCACATCCTTCTCAGTTTAGGTTCCCTTTAGGCCTGGTATAAACTTTCAATTATGATTGGTCAATCACTGATCCATTTTACCACCTCCATGTAGTTCGAGAGTTTATCTACACAATCTGCTCATAGTATTCATTAATCAGTATCTGTTGACTCTCATACTATATGGAGGTTGGTCAGTGATTGGTCAATCATAATTGTAAGCTTTAGGAATAAAGTCCTCTCAAGTATCAATAAGATATTGATACTTATGGTAGTTGATCAATTTAACAAGGCAATCAATCACTTAAAGGACTACTATTCTGAAGAATTGTAAAAGAGTCTGAGAGTAAAATGCACTTTAAATAGCTTTTTTTCTTAAGTCATTGGCCTCAATTCACTAAGCTTAACTCCTGTCTTTAATAACTTTTCTGAGCTGTTTTACAGTTATCGCCATGGTGATATAATTGTGATAACTGTAAAACAGCTCAGAAGAGTTATTAAAGACAGGAGTTAAGCTTAGTGAATTGAGGCCATTGTCACTTAAAGAAAACTTGTAACGAGAAAAAGTTCCCCTGGGAGGTACTCACCCCGGGTGGGGGAAGCCTCCGGATCCTATCGAGGCTTCACCCGTCCTCCTGTGTCCCCCGGTGGTCTCGCTGTGCCCCTTCGAACAGCGGGGATGTAAATATTTACCTTACTGGCTCCAGCGCAGGTGCAGTATCGGCTCTACGCTTGGAGCACAGAGATAGGCGGAAATAGACGATCGCTGTCAATCTGCTCTACTGCGCAGGCGCAGAGCGGACCTGACAAAGATTGGCTATTTCCGCCTATCTCCATGCTGAGAGCCACAACAGCGCCACCCGCTGGAGTCAGGGAAGGTAAATACATTTTGCTTGTCAGGCTTGTCGAGTCAGGATTGCGGGACGCTTCGGGGGAGCCAGCACTGGATTGCCTGCAGCTACAGGGGAGGGGGAAGCCTCGATGGGATCCGGAGTCTTCCCCCTCCCGAAGTACTTCCCCAGGGGAACTTTTTTTTTTTTACAGAGTCTGTTTAAGCTAGGCCTAAAAATCTAACAGCTCTAAAGGTGGCCACTAAAGATACAATTGGCTGAACGATTGTTCATGAACGATTATTTGTACGAATGATTGGAAACGATCCTTCGGGACTACTAACGGACAAAATATCCTAACCAATCTGACCAGATTAATGAAATTGATCTGATATTTGGATCAATCCCATCAATGTGATCGGATTGGTTAGGAGATCGTAAACGATGTCTTGGCAAAATGTATTATTAGTGGCCACCTTTACAGGTTTTGGACCAGTCTATCTCTTCCAAGCCAGAAGTTCTTTCAGCTCTGATAAAATACTGAAGCTTTCCCATTCACATTTGTGAATCAGCTTTTTTATATACTACTCACAATTCAGTTGATGCTGCCATTAATGTATTTAGCAGGTGTTCAAACACTGCGCATATATGAATGCAATTTGCATCTATTTCTGTTAATAACTCCGGAATTCTCTTCCCCCCCGCACTGTGCCAAGTATCAGCATCCTTTCACTTTGTGAATAACCAAGCACCATTTAATTGTACAAATTAAGGCATTTAGATGCAACAAGGGACTGCATTAGGCCTAGTTTACAGTGATCAGTTGCGTTGCAGAATAAATCTGCATGTCAGCTCACTACCAAGATAATTCTATGGGGCTGTTCACAGTATTGCCATAGCTCCCAACTGTCCCTCTTTTGGAGGGGCAGTCCCTCTTTGAAAGCCCTGTCCCTCTGTCCCTCTTTCCTCCTCATTTGTCCCTCTTTCAGGACTTTGTCACTCTTTCTATGTAAATATATATATTTCTGTAAAAAATATTTCTAAAAAATGTGTTTGATGGACTCTAAACTTTATTCCCATCCTTTAAATTGATATATTACTAATTTAAAAATGTTACTATGAAGGAAAATGAACCAGGATAGAAAGGACCAGTGTGGTTCGAATTATAAAACAACACATATTTTTCTTGTGAAATCTTTATGGTATGCGTGACTAGGGGTGTGGCAGGGGCGGGGCTTAAGTGCCCCTCTTTCTCATCTCAAAAAGTTAGGAGGTATGAGTATTGCACTGTAACTGATAGAGTTATTCTAACTCTCTGCATGCAGGCTTTGTATCAGTATTGTCCAGTCTCCATTGCAGTTCACACTAAATAAACGAAAAGACATGCGTTATGCAACTGACCACTGTGAACCTAGCCTTAGTCTTGTTTTTCTTACAAATGCAAAGATTTAACTACTTGTCCTCCCGCGGGCAGTATATCTACGCCCCGCAGGTCTTCATCTAAAGTCCAGGGCCGGATTTGTGGGCAGGCCACCGAGGCCCAGGACTAGGGCGGAGCCAAGGTAGGGGCGGGTTAAGAAACTGGCGGCAGTGTCCCAATGGCCGCCCAGTCACTTTGCAGCCACCGCTCCTTTCCTCTGCACACAAAAGCATGTCTGTGTGTGCAGGCTGCAGCTGCGGCGGACTGGGGGGCAGTCCCCTCTGCTCACCTCCTGAGCCCAGATGCATTCCGTCCACGGCTGCCCGCCCTGCATTAAATTTGCAGGTAGGCATTGTATGGCTAGCAGGCAGCGAGCGGCAGGCTGAAAGGGCAAGGGTCACGCTGCGCGCACAGATAGATGATGTCAGGGGGATCAGCTGCTCCTCACCCCCCTCTGCGCTGTAAACATGAGAGCTGGCAAGGCTGGATTATGTACATCAAAGTCAGCAGCCTATCGCGCAGCTCGGGGGGAGTGGCCGCACCCCAAGCCACGCGATTGGCTGCTGACTATGCTGTGCACAATCCAGCCGTGCCACCTCATTGGCTGCTGTTCGGCATGTGACACGTGGCGGCAGTGGGGGACAAAGTTAACATCTTTCCCGATGACTTATGGGCGGACAACAAGGCAGCGAAGATGGTAGGGAAGGCAGCCAGCATTGAGAAGCAGTCACAGCCAGGCAGGCAACTCGCATCATGTTGCCTGGCTGCAGTTCCAGTTCCCGGGAGCTATATTTCGCTGCTTGTGCTGTGCAGATGAGCCACCAGCCAGGCAGCGCCAGTGGTACAAGAACAAAAGCTCCACACAGGTATTAACATATAAAAGTCCTTTCACCCTGACCTGTAAGGCCTCTTGCACACTGCAAGCGATTCAGATTCAGATTCCGCTTTTTAATCTGTCTTTACTTCCGATTCAGATTCAGATTTGCAGTTTTCTCCCTGCACACTGCAAATCGGAATCTGAATCTGATGTAAAAACTGATTAAAAAGTGGAATCTGAATCGGAATCGCTTGCAGTGTGCAAGAGGCCTAACACAGTCAAGTTCGGTAGCTTCAATATACTGTACCTAAGATAAGATGATTTGCTGTTTTTTGCTGTTGAATGTTTCTCATCCTACACTACCTGATGTATTGCCCATTCTTAGTCATTCCACTTGTGTAATGGCTCCTTCCCTATTCCACATTTTTCGCTTTTCTTCCCGTCACATTCTCCCTCTCTTGTCCTTTATTTCTGTTCTTTTTAGCTGCCCTCTTCCCCATCTTGTTCCCTTTCTCTTTTAATCTCCCATCCTGTGCTCTCCCCCTCTTTTTCTTCCTTCCCCTCTTGTCCCTTTCCTCTTTCTCTTTTATGCACTTTAACTGTCCTCACAGGAGCTCACAATCTAATCCCTATCGTAGTCTAATGTTACTATATTATTTTAAAACATTTATTCGGTGCTGATATCTGCAGCACTTTACAGAGTACATAGTCATGTCACTGACTGTCCTCAGAGGAGCTCACAGTCTAATCCTACCATAGTTATAGTCTAATGTCCTACCATGTCCATATTATTATTATGTATTTATATAGCACTGACATCTTCTGCAGCACATTACAGAGTACATAGCCATGTCACTGACTGTCCTCCTCAAAATCTATTCCGTACCATAGCCATAGGCCTCAATTCACTAAGATCATGCTGGAGATAATAAGGCAAGAGAAAACTTACCTCCACATAAGAGAGTTATCTTATCTCTTCATTCCTTAAGTTACCTCCTCTGTAGTTAAGTTACCTCCTCTGTAGTTATTTTACCTCCTCTGTAGTTAATTTACCTCCTCTGTAGTTATTTTCACATGCAGTTAATAAACAGCCTGTCTTTAACTCTGGAGTTATTTTAAGGATTGAAGAGTTAACTTAAAGAGAACCAGAGATGAAGCAACCTCATGTATTTTACCTTATAAATCAGTGGGAACATGACAGTAAACACCTAATCTGCTCTTTGTTACATTGTTCTCTGTTTAATTTGCCTGTTATCACCTCTAAGATAAGAATCCCGACTAAGCAGTCGGTCTGGCTTTGCTACAGAATAATTATAGCTGAGACTGTGTTCTTTGCTGTCTTCAAGTCCAAGCCTGCCCCCTGCTGGCTTTGCTCAGGAATCATTATAGCTGAGTCATTATAGCAAAGCCAGAATCAATGCTCAGTCCGGGATTCTTATCTCAGCTAGATAACAGACACTTTTAGCAGTGAGGATGGAACAGAGAGCATGGTAAATGTTTTCTCTAATGTTCCCACTGATTTCTATGGTAAAATACACAAGGGCGCTTCGTCTCTGGTTCACTTTAAAGACAGAAGAGTTAACTTTAGGTTTGCCTGAGGTAAAATGTTTCCTGAATACTACATGCCTTATCACCATGGTAACAACTCTAGAAGAGTTATTAAAGACAGGAGAAAAGCTTAGTGAATTGAGGCCATAGTCTTAAATCCTATGATATTATTGCAGCACTTTACAGAGTACATAGTGAAGTCACTGACTGTCCTCAGAGGAGCTCACAATCTAATCCTACCATAGTCATAGTCTAATGTCCTACCATCTTAAAATTATGCATTTATATAGCACTGACAACTTTTGCAGCACTTTACAGAGTACATAGTCATGTTACTGACCGTCCTCAGAGGAGCTCAAAACCTAATCCTACTATAGTCCTAGTCTAATGTCTTACCATAATATTATTATGTATTTATATAGCCCTGACATCTTCTGCAGCACTTTACAGAGTACATAGTCATGTCACTGACTGCCCTTAGTGGAGCTTGCAAATGGTGATGGAATATTGTGGGTGGTGAGGGGCGGTTTCTTGACTGCTGGCCTAGGGCGGTAAAAAGTACAAATCCGGCCCTGCTAAAGTCCCAGGGAATACCAAAAGTGGGAGAAGAGAAGCTGGCACTAGATGTGAATGGGAGGTGGACTGGCCCCACACACCGGATTGCGACTGCACAATTACGGTACGTGCACTCGTGACATAAATCTTGCATTCAAAATAGAAAAAAGGCTTGAGGCACTGTAAATTGCAAAAGGGTACCTTTAATCAGCGGTGTACAGACATCAGGTATGTAGTGGGGGTGACAGAGGCCTGACAGCCATTTTGCTTAAAAATAAGCTTCCTCAGAGGCCAATAGTATGTACCAGCAAAACTGCTATTTTTAAGCGAAACGGCTGTCAGGCCTCTGTCACCCCCTCCGCATACCCAATGTCTGTACACCGCTGATTATTTATAAGGTACCTGTAATGATTCGCTCAGCTGGCTGCACAGGCAGACAGCTGTTTGACCATTCCTCTAGTCTGTGGGCTTCAGGTCTCTGGAAGAGAGACCTGTCTTTCCTTTGCAAGTTTCTGATCTGCTCTGCTGCTGAGGAATTTGCATACATTGGATATGCAAATCACCTAGTTGCCTCCTTTGAAGGCTGGCAGTATGAAAGCCATGTTTTCCCAGAGTCCTTTGCTGGTCATCCTTCATGGTTTGTTGAAACACTCCTTGAGTGTCAGCTGTGCTATTGCTTGTTAAAGTTATCTTAGAGTAATTCTTGGGACTGCACTAGGCAGCTTCCCTAGTGCAGTTAGCTTGCTATCTGTTTTGTCTGTATTGCCTCTCTGTTGCGATTGTCCTGTCGCCAACGGTGGTTGTCAGGAAATCGTTCTGTCTGTCCAGAGCAGCGGTTGCTACTGGTAGCCCCTTCTGTTCTTCTGTCTGTCTTGTGTGGATCGCTCTAGCGGTAGCGGCTGTGGATCCTTCTGATCTTTGTTCTTGGAGTGTAAGCTGGAGCAGCGGTTACTACCGGCTACCTCATCTGTCTGACGTGTTTGGATCGCACTAGCCTCTAGCGGTAGCGGCTGTGGATCCTTCTGATCTTTGTTCTTGGAGTGTAAGCTGGAGCAGCGGTTGCTACCGGCTACCTCATCTGTCTGTCGTGTTTGGATCGCACTAGCCTCTAGCAGTAGCGGCTGTGGATCCTTCTGATCTTTGTTCTTGGAGTGTAAGCTGGAGCAGCGGTTGCTACCGGCTACTTCATCTGTCTGTCATGTTTGGATCGCACTGGCCCCTAGCGGTAGCGGCTGTGGATCCTTCTGATCTGCAATCCTGTTCCTGTACCCAGATCGCACTTGCTCTGGCAGAAAGAGCAGTGCATCTTTCCTAGCCTGTTCCTGAACCCGGATCGCACTCGCTCTGACGGTAAGAGCAATGGATCTTCCCTATTCTGTTCCTGAACCCGGATCGCACTCGCTCTGACGGAAAGAGCAGTGGATCTCTCCTTTCTTATTCCTGTTTTCTGTTTGTCTGTCTTGTCTGATATGAACACTTGCTGTAGGCTCGGTGAGGTAACCGTTAAAGAGAACCCGAGGTGGGTTTGAAGAATATTATCTGCATACAGAGGCTGGATCTGTCTATACAGCCCAGCCTCTGTTGCTATCCCAAACCCCCCTAAGGTCCCCCTGCACTCTGCAATCCCTCATAAATCACAGCCACGCTGCTGACAAACAGCTTGTCAGAGCTGGCTGTGTATCTCTATAGTGTCAGTCTGCTGCTCTCCCCGCCTCCTGCAGAGCTCCAGTCCCCGCCTGCATCCCTTCCCTTCCTGCTGATTGGAGTGAAGGGACGGGGGCAGGGACTGGAGCTATGCAGGAGGCGGGGGAGCAGCTGAGACTGACACTACAGATGTAAACACAGCCTCACAGCACGGCTGTGATTTATGAGTGATTGCAGAGTGCAGGTGGACCTTAGTGGGGTTTGGGATAGCAACAGAGGCTGGGCTGTATAGGCAGATCCAGCCTTTGTATGCAGATAACATTCTTTAAACACACCTCGGGTTCTCTTTAAGCAAGCGCTCACATCCTCTGTTTCGTGTTTGTCTGTCGGTGGTTCGTTAGGCGTGCTTGTCTCTGTTGCGCTTAACGTGCGGAGATCGTGATGTAAACGCGTTCGCTGTTGCGAATGAGTGCGGTGTTCGCGTTTAGTTAGCGTTTGTTATTTTCGTTATTTTCTCATTGTTGTTTGCTGTGTCTTTGCTACTCTCGTGTTCTGTTCTGATCAGTCTTGTGTCACTTCTGGCGATCGCCTCTCTCGCGATCGCATTCATACTTTGTTTCTGCGAATGTGTGTTCACCGTCGATGGGTGGCGACTAGTTTGGGGAACACACATTTAGCCTATCTCTGTGCTCTTCTCTTTAAAGGCTGTTCAGCCCCGCACTGTCTTAGATCTGTACGATTCCCATCAGGCATTTGTGGCCGTGCAGAGGCTGTGCTCGTCTGCACTCCACAGCACCATCTGCCGGTGGAAATTGCCCTCTGCTGGTGCATTGCACCTAGCCTGGGTTCACCCAATTATACGCGTGTGGAGGGTTTTCATTGTGTCAGTGCGCATCTTGTGCGCTGCCCACGAAAACGATTCCGCAAACGTTACAGTACCCTTTTGCAATTTACATTGCCTCAAGACTTTTTTCTATTTTGAATATAAAGTCCCAGGGGAGTAGATATAAGTCTGCCGCCATAATCGCCCAACGCGCATGCCCATGTGTGCTCCCGCGCGCGTTCTCATTGCTGCCAGTTAATACACTGATCAGAGAATGGGAACACAATTCACATTCACCGATCAAAGTGCCTGTGATCAATGACTACCAGCATCAATGGGATGCCGGTGGTCATTGACAAAGTGAAACTAAAACATAAATACACCACTTCCTGTCTACTGTTCATAGTACACAGGGGGAATAAAATGTCCCATCTAGTGACCAAATAGTAAAATAACACCTACATACATCAAATTAAATAAACATACATAAAATACCCCTAATATAACCCCTTACCTCACTCACTCTCCCATAGTTACCAAAATAAAACACATACAAATGTGACATTTAAAAAAAATAAATAAATAGTTACCTTAGGGACTCAACTTTTTTAATTTGTATATTATGAGGGTATATAACAGTTACTTTTGCAAATAAGGGCCTGTAATTATTAACGGTTACAAAACTGAAAAAAATACACCTTTATTTTCAAATAAAATATTGTCTCCATACATTGCACTAGGGATATATCTTAAATGTTGTAATAAACGGGAGAAATGGACAAATAAAATGTGTGGGTTTTATCCACAATAGCATGTTTTATTTTAAAACCATAATGGACAAAAACTGAGAAATAATGATAAAAAATGCTTTTTTCCCCATTTTTTTCTTATTATTCCCATTAAAATGCACTTAGAATAAAATAATTCTTAACAAAACCTACCACATAAAGAAAGTTTAATTGGTGGTGAAAAAAACAAGATATAGATTATTTTGTCGTGATAAGTAGTGATAAAGTTATTGGCAAATAAATGGAAGAAGCGCTGAAATGTGAAAATTGCTCTAGTCCATAAGGGGACCAAAAAAACCCTCAGAAATGAACTAGTTAAAAGCCACCCAGGAGACAGCATAGAAGCAACTGTGTACAAGCGCAAATTACAGCGCTGCTTGAATACTACTATGCTAAAGATGTTGTTGAAACCGTGTGCAAAAATACGCCATATAAATTAATCTTCTGCAGGAGAAACTACACCAAATAGCCTGCAATCATTGCAATTCACCAGGCATGTCCAGGATCAATTACGCAATGCCTGAGGTCTGCAGGGACAGATTACTGTGCTCAAGTCATTCCGTGGTATACTGCTACACTGCTGTGTATCAGAGCAGGGACAAGGTCCTCCAGCACCCAAGGCTGAGACACCTAAGTGCGCCCCTCCATCCCTCTCACCCCATCCGTCACACACTGATTGCTATTAGACTAAGAGGGCCACAGGGCCCACAACCTCCCCAACACCTTAATATCTAGTTATCTGGCTTGCAGTCACTGCTATGTATCCCCTTTTCTTATTTCTTTCTGCTTCATACACAATTAGGAATGATAGCTGAATGAATTGTGCGCCCCCTCCTACACTGCGCCCTGAGGCTGGAGCCTCTCCAGCCTATGCCTTGGCCCGGCCCTGCTTGTGTATACTGATACTTGTCTCTACACATTGCTGTGCTATTCTGCATACTACTGCACTGCTATGTGTACTGATACTTGTCTCTACACATTGCTGTGCTATTCTGCATACTACTGCACTGCTATGTGTACTGATACTTGTTTGTACACACGTCTGTACTATTCTGCACACTGCTGCACTCCAGTGTATACAAATACTCTCCTCTATACATCACTATACTCCTCCATGGTCTGCACAGCATACTGCTACGGAAACAGTAAATTCGGGCGCCTGAGGCTAGTGGACAAATCGGGCGCCGCCATTCACTCCTATAATAAATATCGTTTAATGGGCGCCCGATAGGAAAAAAGGGCGCCGGAGAAAATTAACGTTTTAAAAGCGGCGCCCGGAGACTTAATGTTTTATTACTGTTTCTCATGATTACACATTATTTAATGATTTATACATTTTTAAATTTTATTTTTAAACGAAAAACAGTACAATATTTTTTTTCAAACATTATTTTTAAACGAAAAACAGTACATTTTTTATAACATTATTTTTAAACGAAAAAACCAACAGGGGGGTCTTAAGTTTAGGCACCAACAGGGGGGTCTTAGGTTTAGGCACCAACAGGGGGTCTTAGGTTTAGGCACCAAAAGGGGGGTCTTAGGTTTAGGCACCAACAGGGGGGTCTTAGGTTTAGGCACCAACAGGGGGTCTTAGGTTTAGGCACCAACAGGGGGGTCTTAGGTTTAGGCACCAACAGGGGGGTCTTAGGTTTAGGCACTAACGCGTACGTTAAAAAGGGGCGCTGGGAAAAAAGGGCGCCGGGTTTTTAACGATAAGCATGGATAACGTTTAAAAAAAATATTGTACAGTTTTTCGTTTAAAATTAATGGTTTTTAAAGTTATAAATCATTAAATAATGTGCATTAAATCGGCAATTGTAAAAACGTTAATCTTTCGTTTAAATAGTGAACCGTATAATAACGTTTAAAAAAAAAAATTACTAAGTAACCCTCCCTGTACCTACCCCTAACCCCTAGACCCCCCTGTTAGTGCCTAAACTTAAGACCCCCCTGTTGGTGCCTAAACCTAAGACCCCCCTGTTAGTGCCTAAACCTAAGGGAAACAGTAAATTCGGGCGCCTGAGGCTAGTGGACAAATCGGGCGCCGCCATTCACTCCTATAATAAATATCGTTTAATGGGCGCCCGAAAGGAAAAAAGGGCGCCGGAGAAAATTAACGTTTTAAAAGCAGCGCCCGGAGACTTAATGTTTTATTACTGTTTCTCATGATTACACATTATTTAATGATTTATACATTTTTAAATTTTATTTTAAAACGAAAAACAGTACAATATTTTTTTTCAAACATTATTTTTAAACGAAACACAGTACATTTTTTTTTATAACATTATTTTTAAACGAAAAAACCAACAGGGGGGTCTTAAGTTTAGGCACCAACAGGGGGGTCTTAGGTTTAGGCACCAACAGGGGGTCTTAGGTTTAGGCACCAAAAGGGGGGTCTTAGGTTTAGGCACCAACAGGGGGGTCTTAGGTTTAGGCACCAACAGGGGGTCTTAGGTTTAGGCACCAACAGGGGGGTCTTAGGTTTAGGCACCAACAGGGGGGTCTTAGGTTTAGGCACTAACAGGGGGGTCTTAGGTTTAGGCACCAACAGGGGGGTCTTAGGTTTAGGCACTAACAGGGGGGTCTAGGGGTTAGGGGTAGGTACAGGGAGGGTTACTTAGGCACCAACAGGGGGGGTCTTAGGTTTAGGCATCAACAGGGGGGTCTAGGGGTTAGGGGTAGGTACAGGGAGGGTTACTCAGTAATTTTTTTTTTTTAAACGTTATTATACGGTTCACTATTTAAACGAAAGATTAACGTTTTTACAATTGCCGATTTAATGCACATTATTTAATGATTTATAACTTTAAAAAACATTAATTTTAAACGAAAAACTGTACAATATTTTTTTAAACGTTATCCATGCTTATCGTTAAAAACCCGGCGCCCTTTTTTCCCAGCGCCCCTTTTTAACGTACGCTACTGCTACACTGCTGTGTTTACTGATACTTGTGTCTACACATTGCTGTGCTATTCTGCATACTGCTGCACTGTTATGTGCAGGCATGGTCGGAATAGCCGATTTCCGTTTCCGGCACAATTCCGCATTCCGACATATAGAAATTCCGTTACCGTTCCATTCCGACGGTATACCGGGTCAGTTCCGCGGAATTCCGATTTACACGGAATTCCGTCGGAAAAATTTTAAAATCAATCTCTGTCTCTCTCTGTCTCTCCTCCTCCTCCTCCTCCATCCATCCATCCATCTCATGCAGTAGGGAATTGCAGATTTTCAAAACAGCTTATATACCATAGCTGGGATTTGAACCCAGAACCTAGTGTGTAGTAGGTATCTGTCTTACCCTCTAGACCATGACCCACACTACATGCTAAAGCTGCCGGTAGCATAAACCATACTTCCATTATGATCAATTCGATAGAAAAAGTAGCATGATTAAGGATTTGTACTTTTATGTCATTCCGGAAAAATCCGGCGGAATTAAAAAATTTCCGTGGAATTCCGTTTGAGAGGAATAGGAATTCCGATTTGACAATCGGAATTGACCTAATTCCGGCCGGAATCGCGGAATTTTCCGAGCATCCCTAGTTATGTGTACTGATATTTGTCTCTACACACTTCTGTACTATGCTGCACTACTATGTATACAAATACTCTCCTCTATGCATCACTATACTCCTCCATGGCACTGCATACTGCTACACTGCTGTGTTTACTGATACTTGTCTATACACATTGCTGTGCTATTCTGCATACTGCTGCACTCCTGTGTATACAAATACTCTCCTCTATACATCACTATACTCCTCCATGGTCTGCACTACATACTGCTACACTGCTGTGTTTACTGATACTTGTCTATACACATTGCTGTGCTATTCTGCATACTGCTGCACTCCTGTGTATACAATTACTCTCCACTATACATTGCTGTACTCTTGTACATACAGTACTTCTACACCAGGGGTGTCAAACTCAAATACAAAGTGGGTCGAAATTGTACACTGGGACCTAGTCACGGGCCAACCTCAATGTCTACTGGCCACCTCCCTCCCTTATAAAGTAGACAGGTGTCTAATCCCTGACCCCTATAGTTCCCTGGTGTCTAGTTGCCCTCCCTCCCATATACAGTTCCCTGGTATCTAGAGGTCCCCACTCTCCCCTATACAGTTTCCTATATTTTTAGTGCTTTCCCCCTACCTCCCCCATATGGCTTCTCTGGTCATCTAGGGCTTCACCTCCAATATAGATCCCCTGGTGGTCTAGAGTGAGCCAAAAATAATGCAAAGTGGGAAACCACTTGAGGGCCAAATTTAATGGCTCCGAAGGCCAGATTTGTAGTTTGACATGCACAGTATGTTCTACGCTCTTGTGTATACAAATACTCTTCTCTGTACATTGCTGTACTCTTCTGCAACATGCACTGCATACTGCTACACTGCTGTGTGTACTGAGACTTGACTATACACATTGCCAGTGGCGTAGAGGGGTTGCAGAGGTTGTGACCGCACTGGGGCCCTTGGGCCAGAAAGGCCCCGAGGGGCCCTCCCTCACTGGCAGTATTAGTTCTTTATTGGTCATGTGCTGATAATAATCACTTCTATAGATGCTTTTTATAGGGGTAATGCTTATAAAACTGACCCCATCCCCTTCTTGCACCTCTGACACTGGGGTTGTCCTTGGCAGGTTTTCGTGTGCCGTATCAATTGTTATATTTAGAGTGCTTGGGGTGGGGAAATGTAAAACTTGCACTGGGGCCCATAGTGTCTTAGCTGCGCCACTGGTGCTGAGATATACATCTCCATACATTGGCTAGCCTCCTTGGCTGCTGTAACCCGAGTCAGGCTCGGGACAGAAATCTATAGCTCTGAGTGGTAATCCCGAGTTGGATCCATGGAAGGTGTGTGATGTGCAGGGCTGCCACAGATCTATCTAGCAGTATGATTTTTAGGTTCTTATGCTGGGAATACACGGTTAGATCCGGCGGCTCGATTAGCCGCCGGATCGACTCCCGCCATGTACCCACGCATCCCCGTTCGTCCCCGCGGCCGCCCGGATCGATTCCCGCTCGTCCCCTCGGGTGCTTCCTTATCTTTCGCTCGATTTCCGCTATTGTCCGCCCACGGGTATCGAGCAGGGAATCGATCGGTGTGGTGACCGGATATGTCGGAAATTATCAATCGAGCCATCAGCGGGTGGATTGATAAGAATTATCGACCCGTGTATGCCCAGCATAACAGCTTGAGAATATAATTGCACCGCTTTTGGACAGTAAATTTGGAAATAATAACACCGCCAGGGAGGCTAGTGTTGCTCTTGTCTAGTAGAACTCGTGGAGTATTGTGTGTTTTTTGAGAAATCATTTTGACAAAGCTCTTAAGGTACTCAAGATTATTGGTTTTCTAGACAGGTGCAGCTGCCAAATCTTTGGAAAAGTAGAAGTTAGAATGAAGCTTTGTACCCGTACAATGACTGCCACTTGTGACGCACTGGGGAAAAATGACTGCGCCTTTTAAAACAATCATAAAAATAATAGCAATTACGTCTGCATTTTGGGATTTGAGTTTCCTAGTGAGATGTAGCGGCATAAGCAGTCCATCCTCTTCCCGAATCTCCGCTAGTGTATCAGTAAGAGGCATCGCTGTGCGCTTCCCTCCAGTATCTTTCCATCCTATGCCATTAATTACTGCAGGAGTGACTTTCAAGCGTAATCAGAAGCAGATGGCAGATGTCACACTTGTTTAGGGACATCTGGAACCTCAAAGAGCCTCGACTGTCGAGATTAGGTTAAGAAGGTTATTATGATAACAGGCCTTTGATACGTTCGATGAAAGGACTGCTGTGGCAACTCCTGAAGCGCGTATAAACAACACAGCTTGTCCCGTAAACACTGTCTAGAGCAGGCCACACCCGATCGCTGTGTGACTTCGCAGAATATTAGAAACCAGGCCAAGTAAAGGGGCACATTTTGTGTCCATTCTATCAGCTATAAAATCTTCAGTCAAGACTCCTAAAAATGTCAAAAATCTATAGAGGACCTGGCGGGAAGGGGGGGACGTGAGCGGCGGCTAGAGGGGGTGAACGGCGACCAGGGGGAGGCAGGCAGCCAACCGTTTTTGCCATAGTGCGGTGCGGACGACCATGCCCTGAGCGCACCCCCCTAGGGCGGCTGGGGTCACCCCACCTGGTGCGGGTCGCATCCCCGCACCCCTGTCACGCTGTCACGACGCTACTGACCTGCTACAGTCCTTTTTCCTTGCCAAATAACAAAGGAAACATGTTTTACCTATCCACATATCTCCCAAAGAGGGATGACAAAAAGAAACACATTTAAAGAGAACCCGGGGTGGGATTATATTATGCTAGTGGGGCACAGAGGCTGGTTGTGCACACTAACACCAGCCTCTGTTGCCCCATGGTGTGCCTCAAAGACCCCCCTGCGCACCGCTATACCCCCGCCACGCAGCGTGTCACCAGCACAATGTTTATCTAAGCGCTGTCTGTCAGCGCCGCTCCCCCGCCTCCTCCGTATCGGCGCTACCCGCCGCGACACTTCCCTCCAATCAGCGGGAGGGAAGGGACACAGGCGGGTAGCGCCGATAAGGAGGAGGCGGGGGAGTGGCGCTGACAGACAGCGCTTAGGTAAACATTGTCGCCAGCACTGCGGGGGTATAGCGGCGCGCAGGGGGGGTCTTTGAGGCACACCATGGGGCAACAGAGGCTGGTGATAGTGTGCACAACCAGCCTCTGTGCCCCACTAGCATAAAAAAATCCCACCTCGGGTTCTCTTTAAGACACCCCCCTGCCACACCCCTACAAGTGCAAGTTGACTTAAACTCATTGGGATTTTAAAAAGCCAGATACTTACCTATGGAGAGGGAAGGCTCTTGATTCTATAGAGCATTCCCGCTCCTCTCCTGCTCCCCTCCGTTAAGCGCTGGCTTCCCCAATTGAATCCCACACCGCGGGGGACTTCAGAAGTCTTCAGGAGTCGAGACAGGTGGCTCCATACTGCACTTGGGCAAGTGCGCGAAAGAGGGCGCTCGCACGTACGCGGTATGGAGCAGCCCATATTTGGGAGCACTCGGGCTCCCGAAGACTGCCGAAACCTCCCTCCAGTGGTGAAGACAGCAGTATGTGACCAAATTACAGCCAGCGTTTCAACGGGCAGTGGGAGAGGAGCAAGAAGGCTTTATAGGACCCTCCCCTCTCCTTAGGTAAGTATCTGGCTTTTTTTTTTTTCAATCCAAGTTCCCATTCACTTTAAAAGCCAGGATGTCGCTTGCATGCAGCATCACCACTCCAATAGAAAGTACACCAGTTGTCCTCTAAAATTAATAGAGTGGCTGGCCGTTTTTTTTTACTCAGCATCGCCACCTAGAGGCCAAAAGGTGTTTTGGTGTTGGAAATAATCAAATGAAAATTACATTTTTTTTTAGTCCATTTGACCCCTTGAGTCTGAGGGAGGCAGGCCCAGATTTACCTCACAGGAGCCTATAGGCACAGATGTCCTGGCACCCTAGACAAACTCTCTGTGAATCTACAAGCCCCCACAAAACAGCTCCACAGCTGGGCTGGCTGTCCTATCTGTCTCCCCTCCCTCACTTCTCTCATAGGTAGCTACAGGTGTCCCTTAGTATTAGGTAGCCAGAGGAACCCTCAATATTAAGTAGCTAAAGGTGCCCCCAAGTATTAAGTAGCTAGAGGAACCTCAGTTTTAAGTAGCTAGAGGTGCCCCTGACTGAAAGGAGATCTCATCAGTGGAATGCCGAGAGCAGGGTGAGTAACCTCTCATTTATACTCTCATAAGGACTCTGCATAGGTAAGGCGATCGGCGAGGGGAGTAAGCTGCCTTTCCATCATCAGGCGCCTGTAGACACTTGCCTACAGTGCCTTATAGTATATACTGCCCTGGTGGTAGGTGGATAAAGTGGAATCAAGTGTTGGTGGTCTAGAAGAGAAAGTGTGGGTAGCCGTACTTTCTACGTAGTTCATCCAAGCTGTTTCTAAACGATTATTTTATCAATTGCTGCAAGGAGGGATAGTGTATGGCTGACTTTAGACAGCTGAAGAAATGAATAAACAAAGTGAACTATACGAAAAACACAGTAAATTTAACCTATCGAAAAAAATGGATTTTAAAACGAGGCTAGCTACTTAAAGTGACTTGGACTTATACATACCGGTAGTAGCAGGCTAGGAGAGTCATCATCATATTAAAAATAAATCCCCAACCATTACATATTAGGTTGAGGTAAATCTACTCCTGCCTACTAACAAATACACATCACACCATCGCTCAAATGGGGGTCTTCATCAGGAATACAAATTGCTAACAGTAGTAGTGTACAAGTGCTATGTGCAAACATACATCACACATAGTCACACTCGAGTCAATAGTAGCTAATACTATTGAGCTGAGAAACCACATGTGTGACTAAGATGTATTTTTGATGTATGTCTGCACATAGCACTTTCACTTTAGCCCTTTGTATGCCTGACAAAGCCCCCTTCTCCCATTTGAGTGAGTGGACGAAACATGTTGGAGTTTAGTGGCGTGGTGTAATAATATATATATTTGTTGGTAGGCAGGAGTAGATTTACCTTAAAGAGACACTGAAGCGAAAAAAAAATTATGATATTATGATTTGTATGTGTAGCACAGCTAAGAAATAAAACATTAAGATCAGCTACATCAGTGTAATTGTTTCCAGTAGAGGAAGAGTTAAGAAACTCCAGTTGTTATCTCTATGCAAAAAAGCCATTAAAGGGAAGGTTCAGGGAGGGTGGGTAAAAAATAAAAATCAATTTCCACTTACCTGGGGCTTCCTCCAGCCCGTGGCAGGCAGGAGGTGCCCTCGCCGCCGCTCCGCAGGCTCCCGGTGGTCTCCGGTGGCCGACCCGACCTGGCCAGGCCGGCTGCCAGGTCGGGCTCTTCTGCGCTCCAAGGCCCGGAACTTCTGCGTCCCACGCCGGCGCGCTGACGTCATCGGACGTCCTCCGGGCTCTACTGCGCTGCGCCTGCGCAGTAGAGCCCGGAGGACGTCCGATGATGTCAGAGCTCCGGCGTGGGACGCAGAAGTTCCGGGCCTTGGAGCGCAGAAGAGCCCGACCTGGCAGCCGGCCTAGCCAGGTCGGGTCGGCCTCCGGAGACCACCGGGAGCCTGCGGAGCGGCGGCGAGGGCACCTCCTGCCTGCCACGGGCTGGAGGAAGCCCCAGGTAAGTGGAAATTGATTTTTATTTTTTACCCACCCTCCCTGAACCTTCCCTTTAATCTCTACAACTTTCAAAGTGGTGGAGAGGGCTGTTATCTGACTTTTATTATCTCAACTGTAAGTAAACAAATGTCTTTTTCTCTGGCAGAGGAGAGGTCATTAGTTCACAGACTGCTCTGAAGGAATCATTTTGAATGCTGAGTGTTGTGTAATCTGCACATATTAGAGAATGATGCAATGTTAGAAAACACACTATATACCTGAAAACAAAAATATGAGAATATTTTCTTTGCTGCTAATCTTCTAGTAATTATTCATAGTACACAACCAATTCATTATAGCATATATTTTTTTTCCCTTCAGTGTCTCTTTAACCTAATATTTAAAGGGATACTGTAGGGGGGTCAGGGGAAAATGAGTTGAACTTACCCGGGGCTTCTAACGGTCCCCCGCAGACATCCTGTGTTGGCGCAGCCACTCACCGATGCTCCGGCCCCGCCTCCGGTTCACTTCTGGAATTTCTGACTTTAAAGTCTGAAAACCACTGCGCCTGCGTTGCCGTGTCCTCGGTCCCGCTGATGTCATCAAGAGCGCACAGCGCAGGCCCAGTATGGTCTGTGTCTGCGCAGTACACTCCTGGTGACATCAGCGGGAGCGAGGACACGGGCGTGCAGGCGCAGTGGTTTTCTGACTTTAAAGTCAGAAATTCCAGAAGTGAACTGGAGGCGGGGCCGGAGCATCGGTGAGTGGCTGCGCGGGCACAGGATGTCTGCGGGGGACCATTAGAAGCCCCGGGTAAGTTCAGCTCATCTCCCCCGACCCCCCTACAGTATCCCTTTAATGGTTGGGGATTCGGCTATTGAAAGTTTTTAAAATCAATCTCTTCCAATAGGTTAACTTTACTGTGTTTTTTAGCCGAAGTAAGACACAAGTAACGGTATATTGGAGAGAAGATTATAAAAAGAAATAGCAGTTGCTGAGGATGTTCCAGGCATGGCTGTGTGTTTGTGGCTAAAGATTTGATGCTGAGCAGAGTGATGTTTGAAGCTGTGAAGGGCACGTCTATGCTAAATTCCATTTGACAAATGGACTTGATAAAGGCAGCCAAGTGACCAGCTTATCGCTGGAATAACACATGTCCTATGCATGGAATCATGTCCTGCGATAGGCAATGCACGGCCTCCCTGCTTTAATCGCACAACAGCTCCATACATCAGTACACAAGTCACAGCCGGCATCTAATTCTTCCTGCTTTATGGACTCATTTAAAGTGCATATTTTTTAATTGCCTAAGAAAGAAAAAAAAGAAAAAGATAGTGACATAAAAGAGAACGTCTATCCCGCAAAGTTAATAAAATATGACTCGAATCGTTCATGGCTTTAAACGTTACAAATTTCCTTTTCTTTTATTGTTAATCAACAATAAAATATAGTTAAGTCTAAATCCAGGAATAAATGTCTTCCTAGTTCTGGGTAGGAACTCAGACGCCATTTTCTGCGGCAAGTTTTTATTTTCCTCGGACTCGAAAGCCAGGTACGCACTTTAAACTATGATTGGGAAATCGCTGACCAATTTTGCCACCTCCATATAGTATGAGGGTCAGCAGATAATAAATACTATGAGCAGATTGTGTAGATAAACCCTCATATTACATGAGGGTGGTAAAATTGGTCATTCTTCCTTCTCCCCTCCTCTGGAATGCCCTTCCACAGCACATCCGCCACTCTCCCACCTTTGAAACCTTAAAGAGACACTGAAGCGAGACTAAATCTCGCTTCAGCTCTCATATATAGCAGGGGCATGTGTGCCCCTGCTAAAACGCCGCTATCCCGCGGCTGAACGAGGGTCCCTGTCCCCCCAACCCACCCCCCGCAAACCTTGGTCATCTTCTTGGTCGCAGATTAGCCCTTCCTAGAGGCAGGGCTAACGGCTGCAGCCCTGCCTCACAGCGCGTCTATCAGACGCGCATCGCCGCCTCTCCCCCGCCCCTCTCAGTGAAGGAAAACTGAGAGGGGCGGGGGAGAGGCGGAGATACGCGTCTGACCGACGCGCGTGGGGCAGGGCTGCGGTGGTTGGCCCTGCCCCAATGCGGAAGCGCTCCCCCGCATTACGGAGGGGATTTGGGGGGACAGGGACCCCCGTTAAGCCGCGGGATAGCGGCGTTTTAGCAGGGGCACACATGCCCCTGCTAGCTATGAGGTCTGAAGCGAGATCTATTCTCGCTTCAGACTCTCTTTAATGCCCCGTTCACACTGCACGCGTTTCCAGCCGCATTTTGGAAACGCGTGCAGGTGGCCGACACGCACAACATCAGACATTGCATAGAGTGCAATGTCTGATGTTCACACTGCATGCGTTCCGGACCTGTGCGGTCCGGGAACGCATGCTGCACGCATTTTTTGTAAAAACGTGTGGCTGTCCCATTCACTTTTCAGTGATGGGATCAGCCACGCAACGCACACAAACGCAGATGGCGTGCGTTCGTACGCGTTGCGTTCCGCGTGTGTGCCTGTCTGCGTTTGTGATGTGAACGGGGCCTTAAACGCTCCCTCAAAACTCACCTTTTCCGATAAGCATATGCTCTATCTTAGGCCATTCCCCCTTCAACCTTGCCTCTAGTCATACTCCTGATTGGGGATGTGGCAGAGGTGTGGCCTAATAAGAGATCCACAGACTCTTCCTTCTCCCCTCTTCATGGCGATCACCATGGCGACCTGTTATGCCTGCATGTGCATGGCTGACAGGTATCGCGTGATGTCAGTATCACTATCACACCTACTATAAAGATATTGCCAGACACTGGCAGACACCACTGCACAGTCATTAGATCAGCAATTACTGTGCTGGCATGACAAGAATGTTCTTGTTCACCTGTAAACACATAAGGAAGTGAGAAGAGCCTGTATTGCCCTGGGCAGGGGTGAGGTATGCCGTGTGCTTGGCCAACATACTCCAAGACACAATGTTGTCTATTAATAAGTGAAATAGGCAATCGTCAGCTACTCAGCAGCTGGGAGGCACTACTCAGGCCCAGTCATGCAATCCAGCGCAGAGGCCGTATAGTCACAATGCTATTGTCTCTCTAGTCTAGTGTTCCGTGTTCACCACTTCATGAGACGATGGAAAGGAACACAGGAAGGCTCTCCTTGCCAACTTCCTCCTCTCTGATCTCTGAATCACTGAAGATGACTAAGAATAGACTCTGGCGATAAACGAGACATGACTACTACACGAAACATGCCCATCTATTTGCAGACGCCAACATCACCAACCGTACAGGTGATTATGCATGAATTACAGATAGTAGGAAGCATGGATTTCTCAGCTCAGTGGACTGTAACTATCATCGGAACCTGATATATTACCAGCAGTGCCACAGCAGACATGCAAATTAACTAGATTAGCAAAAGAGGGCTTGAAGCCAATCTCTTGCATGGGAGAGAAGGAGTACACAGTGACATCCACCCTGTGTGTGTTTATAGAGAACAGCCTGTCTAATTCTCCCTTCTAAGCAAGTAATGAGAAGGTGTAATTTGAGCCCCCTGCCAAGTCTACCGAGTTGTGAGCTAATATGTAAACGCAGGAGGTTAACCCCTTCTGTGCTCCCAGCAAACCAGGAAGTAACTACACTGCAGCATCTTTGAATGTACTCTATAAGCTGTAACAAGGAAACATTTTTCTATAAAGGTTATTATGCTGTTGCTTATCTTTTAGAGCAGAGAGGAAGTTCTGAGTTCAGGTCTGCTTTAACGGGATCCTGAAGTGACATGTGTCACAATGAGCTAAACATCTACATATAGTATTCATTTTTATAGTAAGGGCCCGTTCAGATCAGAAATGCGGATGGCCATGCGTGCGGAAACGCGTGCGGACCGCAACGCGTACGAACGCATGGCCATCCGCGTTTGTGTGCGTTGCGTGGCTGACCCCATCACTGAAAGTGAATGGGACAGCCACGCGTTTTTGCAAAATCTGCGTGCAGCATGCGTCCCCGGACCGCACAGGTCCGGAACGCATGCAGTGTGAACATCAGACATTGCACTCTATGCAATGTCTGATGTCGTGCGTTTTGGCCACCTGCACGCGTTTCCAAAACGCGGCTGGAAACGCGTGCAGTGTGAACGGGCCCTAAGGGTAGATAAACCAGTGCTTTATCTGTGCAGTCAAAGCATAAGTATCTCATAAGTTTACTGACACTTCATGTTTGCTTTTAAAGCGGACCTGAACTCAGAACTTCCTCTCTGCTCTATAAGAAAAGTAACAGCATAATAACTTTCAGGCCTCGTTAAGACTATAGCCACTGTGTGCGCATTTCAGCAGCGCGTATAGTGTGCGACACACAAAAATGGTAGAAGGGCATAGAGGTTTACAAATTAGCTGCTCTGCCGTGGCAGCCAACTGACACAGCTGAGAGATCAAATTAAAGTTGTGATTACTCACAGATGTGGAGGAATTAGCTAAACTCTCTAAATATATACAGGGTGCGTTTCTCTTTGTTTTCCATCTGTCTTGTGCAAAAGTGCAGGTCCACTTTAAATTTGGCTTTGAAATGTTTACCTTTGTGGAGGGGGCTAAAAAAAGGATTTCATAAAAGACAACTATATACAAACAAAAGACATTTTTATTGCACTTTTCTCCTGGCGGACTCAAAGCGCCAGAGCTGCAGCCACTAGGGCATGCTCTATAGGCAGTAGCAGTGTTAGGGAGACTTGCCTAAGGTCTCCTACTGAATAGGTGCTGGCTTACTGAACAGACAGAGCTGAGATTCGAACCCAGGTCTCCTGTGTCAGAGGCAGAGCCCTTAACCATTACACTATCCAGCCACCATACATTGCAACGACTGCAAGAAATGTGACTGAACACACAAGTGTTAATGTAGTGCGTAAAAAAAGTAATGTATTATACAACCAATAAATATGAGCACTACAACAAACTCGTAAGGACTATGAGTAAGGACTGACGTCCGAAACATGTCAGCCTTGATGTCTGCTGTAGGTGTTATTGGATACGTCTATTAATAAAGTTTGTCGTGCTGACAAGTGCAGACCACCCTTTCCTTTCTTAATGATTGTGGACTTGCTGCCCAGGTCCAGCACTGCAGCGAACTTGTGGAATAGAGAGGTGTTCACCAGTTACTCAAACTTGTAAGGACACCACAATTGGATCATCAGCTCCGCCCACTGCTGTGACTGACACATCAAACAGGATTCTTAAAATTCTTGGAGTGCTCAGAAGTCCATGCTGTGTCACAAAGAGGAGACCGCCACCACTCCTCACATAGAACAAACTCAGCAAAGTTCACCTAGTGTCCATATCATAACATTAAAAGGATGTATAGCCAATCTATGCTATGGCGGCGAGCCTCTGATACGCCTTCTGGTGTGCGGTCACAGATATACTACAAATGCACTAGGATGGTGCAAAATTATCATTCAGCACAGCAGTTACCATTTAAATGGTCCATTATTAAAGGGAACCTGAACTGAGTAAAATGTTTTAAAATAAACACAAGGTAACTTCAAACGGACATTGCGTAGTTACCTTGCCATCAGTTCCTCTCAGAAGCTCTTCTTCTGACAATGATCCCTTCCAGGGATGGTCATAGTCAGTCAACTGCGCGTAGTTTTACACAATTACGCTTCGCCAAACTACGACTTTGAAATCAAATATTAGCTTCGTATGCATTTCGTAGACTACACGTTAAAATACGCAATTACGTGTAGTGCGAAGCGTAGTGTATGCGGATGCTTCTGCCCGCTTGCAGAAAAATGTACACATTAATTCCTCCTTAAATGCTTATACCGGGAACTCTTCTATGCATACATTCCCCTTTCCAACGCATAAATTTGTAAGCATGCAATCGCACGCGGAAATTTAGCCGTGAGTAACACATTCGTAGTTCACTACGCAATACACATGTTAACTACGCATAGTGGGCGTAAGCTACGCGTAGTGGTACTTCGCTACGCGTAAATTCGTAGGCGTAGTTTTGAAACTTCAGCTACGAACTACGATGCGTAGATGCGCATTGGCATAGTTTCTGCTCATCCCTGATCCCTTCCAGTTCTGACAATATTTTGTCAGAACTGAAATATAGCAGTTGCTTTCAGTTATATATCAGTTGCTGTCAGTTATCGCTGAGAGGACTGATGTGCCAGGTAATGTCCATGTTTCCCTATGGCTCTAATGGGTGATATTACAGTTTAACAGTGTGCTGACCAGAAAGCTGTTATGGGGTAATGGCCATTTTCAATATGGAGGACAGATAATTCCATTAATCACAGTGGACAGACAGGACGCAGGAGAGGAGACAGAGATTGAGGAGTAGACTACATAGGAGGCAAGTATGACTTGTGTATGCTTATTTTAACTTTTAATTTTCAGTTCAGGTTTTCTTCAAAGGACCACTATCGAGAAAAACTGTAACATCTAAAATCCATGTGTACACGTACTTACAGTATAAAAAGTACATTTCTCCTAGATTAAAGCAGGATACCTGTCCTCCCACATTCCTGCTTCTTACTGATAGGCTGAAGGCAGTTCAAAGTGACAGAAGGATGAGAAGGGAAATACACCTCGCCTCTCTGCAGAAGCTGCCGAAATTTGATCTATGCTGTGCTCACATGTGTTTACAAAGCAAGCTAGGTATGACAGTGCAGTTTCAGTGTAAAGTAAAGGAGGAAATGGCATCAAAATTGGCTTCAGTCAGAGGCAGCAAAGATGGAAAATGCCTGGAACAGTATTCTCTTTATTTGCTGTATAAAATTCACTGAAATTAAAATGTGGACAGTACAATAAATATGTTATCTAAGTAGAACAAGTATTTATCTACTTATATATGTGTTTTCCCCCTGGGATAGTATGGCTGTCCTTGCTGCTTTAAAATGCACTATATATTAGTTTTCTCCTGTGTTGTGTACAACAGGCAGTAAAATCTGAGAGCTCTGACATGTTTTGGACTAGTCCATTTCCTAATGGGTGATTCTCAGTATCTCCTTTATTCTTTACAAAAGCAATCTTTGGAAAGGAACTATACAAAGATGCCAGACTGAGCAACTGCTGTTCAGTATGTGCTTTTATTGATAAAGAAACCCCTGAGAATCCCCCAAGAGGAGATAGGCTAGTTCACAACCTGGCAAATCTGTCTGATTTTTACTGCCTACTGTAAGTGACAGGAACATAGGAGAAAAGTAATATACATAGCCTTTTACTGTGAAAGAAAAACACTTTTTGTACACATGTTTTGAAATTGTATTATTTTTGTATTTTTGTGCAACAGTGGTCCTTTAAAAATTATTTTTTAAAGGAAAAAAAGGGTAATCGCATGTCGCAGTGGCATTCTCACACAGATCTGGCATAGCATGCACATACTGTAGCGCTTTGTACCACATTTGACCTCTCAAATGCTTGTGACTTGAAAGTTTGGCGCAATGACATCATCACGTTTCTCCATCGCGCCCAGCAGTACCGGACTCTGAGGAGGAGATCTAAGAATAAGTTGGCTAAACTACCGTCATTGCAGAAGTAGAAGAATAAGAATATGGGGCAGCAGCATCATTTGGGGAGGGGGGTTAGAAAGCAATGCGCGATAACAGCATAGACAGTGACCGTGTGTGCGATTGTACCTGTTGCCATGGTTGCAGTAAAACACAATTTAAACCCTTAGGCATGTCTAGAAACTTATATCTGGCTGGAGGCTGTTTCAGCATTCACATGCATCACCCACCACCCCAGGGGATCTCACTCTTGTTCATACATAATACTTCTGTGTGTTGTTGATGAGTCATATACCAGCCTGTATGATTCACCCGCCGCCCCATTACCATAGCCACTCCTGCCACAAGTACTGCTAAACTGAGAAACATGTCCGCTCTCACTAGGCTAGTCGTCACATCCACGTTGCCTGTTTCACCCTCATCCCGTCACGGCCGTGAAGTCATACTTACGCGTTCCACCGTCCATCGCTGCCGTTTGGTCCCTTGTACACAGCCCAGTGGCCGGCAGAAGCATGACAATCTCCATTGGGCTGCAAAAGACCAATGGGAATCCTCAGCAACAGCAATGTTGAACCAATGAAAATTCTCCCTGTTGCTAAGGAGAATTGGCCTGCTGCAGCCTATGGAGAGCCGCATGCATCTACTGGCCTCCAATCTGTGGAAGGAACGAGCCGCGGGACCAAGCGGCGGCAGTGGCAGGACAGGTGAGCAAGGAATGGGGGGAATTAGCTGCATGCGGATGCAGAATGGACAGAACACCTCTGCTCAAATTTGAACCGAGCCTGACAATAGTAAAGAGGAACTTTAACAAAAAGATAGTAGTGTGTACATATACACAGTGAGTCCCTGACTTACGAATACCCGACTTCCGAGCAAACCCGCCAGTGTTGTAACTAGAACTCACTGGGCCCCCCTGCAAAACTTTGGATGAGGCCCCCCCTGACCCTGCTGAACACTGAATAGGGCCTGTCTACAAATCTTTGTCTGCAAAACTTTGTATAATTCCTTATTAGTGGGTGAGCAGATGCAGTCATTAGAAAAATTGTGTAGAGAGCAGAATTTTTTTTCTCTCCATGCCCTTAGTTGTCAGTCTCTGAGGACAGGGAAAATAAACTTCTCCCCCCACAGGGCCCCTGCAGCTTCTGGGCCCCCCTGCAGCTGCATCCCTTGCAGGGTCTATTGTTACGCCCCTGAAACCCGCAGATATGAACAGCCCAAAAATGTGAAATTTGTTTCTGTGGGATCAAGTATAAAAAAAAACAAGCATTTTTCAAAAAAGACCTTTTAGTTTTTGAGAAAATCACATTTAAAAAATGTAAAGAAGAAATGTTTTGTAAACTAGGTAAAATAACATTTTGCTGATGAAACAGGGGGGCAGAGGTGATGCAGTGAGGGTGAAGGGGGCAGCAGAGGTGGCACAGAGGGGGAGACTGGAGGCACAGGGGAACAGAGGTGACACAAAGGAGGACAATCACAGGGTGCAGTGGGGGGGGGGGGGGCATAGTGGAGGTAAAGGGGACAGAGAGATTACACAGTGTTCCGACTTGAGAACGCATTTAGGCTAAGAACGAACCTACAGCCCCAATCTCATTTGTTAGCCCGGGGACTACCTGTATATGCACGGAGGGAGATACTGCTTGCTTGGCAGTTGGAAACAGCCTTTTTTCCCCACAATGCATCAAGGTGCACAGACAGGAAACTGTCAGGGCCACCGACCATGGCAATGACATCACATTGTGGGATGGGTTTCACCTCAATATCAGCCATACAGAGATGCTCTTGGTGTTCTATTTGAGAAAAGGTTAAGGCCCCGTTCACACTTGCGGTTTTGTCAAAACCGCACCGGATGTCCGGACCGCACCGGAGCCGGACCGGACCTGATCCGTACGGTTCCTATCCGGATCCGGTCCGGATCCGGTCCGTTTGCATCCGGTTTCCGTGCGGTGTGAACACGGTTGCGGTCCGGATCCGGTTTCTTAAGGAGATACCATCCTGTAAATACCTGGGGTCTGGGAGGTCAGCAGAAGGGTCTGGGGTCATTGTTGGAGACAGGTGGACGTGTGGAGACCATCCGTGGATACAGAGACTGCAGTTGGGACCATGGATCCAGGCATTTTTTACTCGTAAACCTGGGAATTCTCTCCTTCCTGTTGTTCGCCTCCTCGTTATCAGACATCAGACATGTTGCTGCCAAAACGAGCTCCAGCATGAAATCGCTGCTGCCCCACTCTTTGAACGCTGGGCCCATGTGGTCCCCATCCAAAATGCATAGGAAGTGGGGTAGAACGTCCGGTTTTTGTAGCCAGTGTGTTGTGCGCTCTCCGGCTCTCATTGCTTTGTATTGGCCGGATGGTGCAGTCCGGCTCCGCTCCGGATACGGCTGCCGGAGGAGCCGGACCAAAAAATAGCGCATGTTGGAACGGACGCCGGAGTCCGGATCCGGTCCGGAACCGGTCCGGCTCCGGTCCGGCAGAACGGACGCATGTGAACGGACGCATAGGCTTTCATTGCTATTGCCGTGCGCCCGTTCCGTCCGTTCTGCAAGCGGTCCGGCTCCGGCACGGCGATTCCGGACGGCCACCGCTAATGTGAACCGGGCCTAACATTGCTCATGGCAAAGGGGGTATATCGGCTACCAATTAGAATGAAGTTCAACCCTGGGTTAAAGTTCCTTTTTAATGAATCCAAAACAGGTCCTAGATTAGTACTTTGTGCGCCGTGCTAGAGGTCAGAGCAGGGACAAGGTCCTCCAGCACCCAAGGCTGAGACACCAAAGTGCGCCCCTCCATCCCTCCCACCTCAGCTGTCACACACTGAATGCTATTAGACTAAGAGGGCCACAGGGCCCACAACCTCCCCAACACCTTAATATTTAGTTATCTGGCTTGCAGTCACTGCTATGTATCCCCTTTTCTTATTTCTTTCTGCTTCATACACAATTAGGAATGACAGCTGAATGAATTGTACGCCCCCTCCTACACTGCGCCCTGAGGCTGGAGCCTCTCCAGCCTATGCCTCGGCCCGGCCCTGCTAGAGGTGTTAATGGTTCATAAAGAAAATACCCATGTCAGGCTTATAACAACTCCAGAGGATTAACATCAGCTGTGTGAGAGCCTCCACACCACATCCTGCTGCCAGGAAAGAGCACAGAACATTCCTCCGTGCCAAACCTACTTATTAGCGGTGCCCCGGATCAGAGAAGCTGAAGCAGCTTTCATAAAGGCCAGTCTGTCGAGCAGCAGAGTAAGGGGAGGGGGGGAGATAACACTTTCTCTACAACCTGTTGTGTAACACTGGCCTGGGTCACGCTGGGAAGAAGATGGATATTTACACAATCAAAGGGCACGCTGGGGTTTTGGCTGGGTGCATCTGCAACCTCCTGTGTACAAGCTGAAGCAAGAGGGGGTCTTTTTTTCCTCCCCCTCTCCCCCAGGCAGTGTTACTCCAATACTATGAAGAGCGGCCAATCACAATAAACACAAAATTCTGTTAAAAATAAAGGGACTCTGGGTCAAGAAACTTTCATACGTCTCCCAGGAGGATGCGGAGATACAGTAGAAGTGGAAACGTCTTGTGTGGTTAGAAGAAGCAATTAAGGATAATCATCATCACTCAGATCTAAAAATAAACCAGGTCTAGAAATGAAAACAATTAGCACAAACATTTTTTTTTTTACTGCGAAAATTTTATATCTAATAATAAACCAGATTGTCCGCCTTGGCCTTTCCTCATTTCTGATTATTGTTATATTCGGACCTATCACACACCTGACTGCAGAGCCGGGACAAGGTCCTCCAGTACCCAAGGCTGAGACACCAAAGTGCGCCCCTCCATCCCTCCCATCCCAGCCGTCACACACTGATTGCTATTACACTAAGAGGCATCCCAGGGCCCCCACCCCCGCAATACCTTAATCTCTAGGTATCTGGCTTGCAGTCACTGCTATGTATCCCTTTTTCTTATTTCTCTCTGCTTCAAACACAATGAGGGTTGGCACAGGGTAGTTGTACTTGCTCCCACAACACACACACAGAAAAGATCACACTATGTGCATTGCAATATAGTGTGCTTCCAATGGAATAATACATTGCCCATAACAGCAGAGATGGGTTAAGATGTAATGGGGCCCGAGGCAATGCAGTAGAGTAGGGGGCCTTTTTTGGTAAGCTGAAGTGAAGAGAGGTCAGAGAAAGTGGCAGTTGGACCCCTTGACACCCACTAGGCCCTAAGCACCTGCCTAGATTGCCTGGTAGATGATCCTGCTCTGCTTAGGAGTCTCTGAACAGTGTGTAGGTCCTCTTGACCTTGTGACTCTACCTTGGCTGTTCACATGCGAGAGAGCATAAAACAGCACATAGTGTGATGTGTTAAAAAAAACAATTCAGGGGCTTCCACCCAGCGCAGTGGCACCCGTATATTATGTAAGGCAAGTGGCTCTCAACCTTTTCAGCCCATGTACCCCTTTGTGGGTCATCCCATTTGCAAAAATCACACTACAAAAATGTGCATAATTAAACAGCAGTTAGCCCATTAATACACATCATTGGCAGCATTTCCCTGTAAAAAATACACAATAGTAATTTCCTCCCAAAAAAGAACACAAAGGGGTTGATTCACAAAAGCGTGATAACCGCTATCACAGCAGTTATCACGCGGTCTGCCGCCTGTGGCACTTTGCACGTGCAAAGCATTACTGCGCATGATAAACAAACGTTTGCGCCTGATCGTATCACATGAAAGCCAGATCAACAATGGCCTACCAGAGCGGAGAGTGCAGGGTCTGCTCTGACGAGTGTCCCCCCCCCCCCCCCCCCAATTTTTACAATGGGAAATGCTTCAGCTAGCTTGTCCAGAAAAATCGTGCAGGTCGCAACTTTGTATTGGCGTTACTGCAACAGATACAATGCATCCGCTCCAGACTGACAAGTGTGGTGAACGGATGCTTTTAAAGTCAATGGGAATCATAAAAAAAAAGAAAACAGTTAGATACTTACCTAAGGAGAAGGAAGGCTCTGGGCCCTATAGAACCTTCCACCTCCTCTCTCGGTCCCGGTTCCAGCGTTGGCTCCCCGGTAGCAATATTTAACCAATTTGGTCAAATACTGCTCTCTCTGTGCCGCAGAGGTCTTCGGGAGCACCATACTGCGCAGGAGGACTCTCATTCTGAAGTCCCCCGGCAGAGCAGGGACAAGGTCCTCCAGCACCCAAGGCTGAGACATCAAAGTGCGCCCCTCCATCCCTCCCACCCCAGCCGGCACACACTGATTGCTATTAGACTAAGAGAGCCACAGGGTCCACAACCTCCCCAACACCTTAATATCTAGTTATCTGGCTTGCAGTCACTGCTATGTATCCCCTTTTCTTATTTCTTTCTGCTTCATACACAATTAGGAATGACAGCTGAATGAATTGTGTGCCCCCTCCTACACTGTGCCCTGAGGCTGGAGCCTCTCCAGCCTATGCCTCGGCCCGGCCCTGGTCCCCCGAGGCGGGAGTTCAAACGAGGAAGCTAGCGATGCAACAAGGGGACCATAAGAGGAATGGGAAGGCTCTAGGACCAAGAGCTTTCCCTCTCCTTAGGTAAGTATCTTGCTGTTTTTTACTTGTTTTTTTTTTTTTTAATTATTCCCATTGACTGTAAATAGGATCCATCGACTGTCAGTTTTCCATTCTGGCAAAACAGACAAAAAAAAAAACTGTCCGTTTTGTGTTGCAGTGTAAACCAATCCCGAAACTGTGCTTATACTGATAGTAAACGAACTGCAGTCTGTACTGATCTCCACTTGAATAATGTTGTTTGAAGCTATCCTCACCACTTCTATTCTACAGACACAAATTAGGCAGATCTGAACTCAGAACTTCCTCTCTGCTCTAAACCATACAATACCTAACAGCATAATAAGCTTTAAACAAAAAAACATGTATTTGTTACAGCCGATACAAATCATGCAATAAATCTGCAGTGTTATCACTTCCGGAATTCATGGAAGCAGACATCGGGTTGACATCCTGCGTTTACCAATTAGCTGCTCTGCCGAGACAGCTAGCTGACACGACTGAGAGATCAAATTACAATGGTGATTATTCACAGATGAGAGGGAATTAGACAGGCTCTAAATACATACAGGGAGCATTTCTCTGTGTTTTTCTTCTGTGCTGCTTTTCTTCTGTTGCTTTAACTGCTTAGAAGAACATCCCTGTGCTGATGACATCCACACACACAAGAGCTTATGGGCTGCTCCTGGCTCACTTTTGTAATGTAAACATCGGTAATGATATGCTTGCATTTTAAAACAGAAGCCCAAAACATAGACACAAGTGTATTGCAGCTTGCAAGCAGGGTTAGGAATATGTAGGGGAGAATGTATTCTGCACAGGCAAAACATTCAGTACAAAATATAGTCTTTAAAGGACTTACGAGGCCAAGTCCATCAAAAAAAATAAAAAAAAGTTAGCTACCTTGCTCAGCTTGTAAGGCACGGAGGACGCCGTCCGCGCCCTCCGTGCCGTTCCGCCTGGTCCCCGCCGCTGCACAGCCCCCCGAACGGTCCCCGACCGCGCGGCCCGGGTCGGGCTCCTCAGCCTGTACCAAGATGGCCGGCGGAGCTGGCCGCGGCTGCGCAGTCCGCATAGCCGCCAGTGCGGCTGCGCAGCTCTAAGGCCAACCCCCCGATCCACGCTACTGTTGCGTGGATCGGGGGGTTGGCCTTAGAGCTGCGCAGCCGCACTGGCGGCTATGCGGACTGCGCAGCCGCGGCCAGCTCCGCCGGCCATCTTGGTAAGGGCTGGGGAGCCCGACCCGGGCCGCGCGGTCGGGGACCGTTCGGGGGGCTGTGCAGCGGCGGGGACCAGGCGGAACGGCACGGAGGGCGCGGACGGCGTCCTCCGTGCCTTACAAGCTGAGCAAGGTAGCTAACTTTTTTTTTTTTTTTTTTGATGGACTTGGCCTCGTAAGTCCTTTAAAGTGAACCGAGCATCATTTTTACCACCCAGGGCAGCTCTATAGCAAATTAAAAATACATTCTAAAAATGTGGTTTATTATTAAAAAAAAAATTCATTTTACCTCATTTTTTTACATCTAAGGGTTAAATTAGCCACTCTGTCCGTGCACAAAAGGATCTGCTGTCCCTGAGCAGGAGATGGTGGAAGACAGAAATCACCTCTTTAGACTTAATTGACCACAAACAAACCCCCATTGTACTTCAAACAGAAAACATCAGTTACAGTTGAAGAATTTCACACCTAGCCTGGATAATAGCAGTTGTAAAATAGCAGGGGAGTGAGCTTCTGAACAATGGCAGCCCTTGCAGCTATTTGAAGCCAGGAGCTGCTTGGATCCCTTTAAATAAAGTATCTAATCTGGGGATCTGTCCTCTTTTCTGCCCCCAGTATTGGCAATGGCAATAGAACACTTGGTGCTCATCCTATGGCTATAATAGATCCCTTTGGAACAAGTATGCAGATCCAGAGGCTGAGAGGAGAGTCAGGACACCTCACCTGTTTATACTTGTTCCAGGCAAGTGGCTCAGAATATAGTATAGTCAGCGATTCAGCCTACAGCCAGGAAATTATCATATTTCAAAAGGCCAGCTATGGCAGCCTTCACCTTTATCGGTTACAGGTGTTCATTAATGATACAATTAAAGGATACCCGAGGTGATGTGACATGATGAGATAGACATGTGTATGTACAGTTCCAAGCACATAAATAACTATGCTGTGTTCCTTTTTTTCTTTATCTGCCTGAAAGAGTTAAATATCAGGTATGTAAGAGTTTGACTCAGTCCTGACTCAGACAAGAAGTAACTACAGTGTGAGCCTCACTGATAAGAAATTACAACTGTAAAACACTTTCCTAGCAGAAAATGGCTTCTGAGAGCAGGAAAGAGATAAAAAGGTTCAATAGTTTATAGATTTTAGCTCTGGCATACTTCAATGATTGTGTCATTGAGCAAAACAATAAAACAGTAAAAACTTAGAAAGTAGATTTAAATATAAAATAAAACTGTGGAATATCTTAAAAGTCATTTTTAGGAGAAGGAGGATAGATACAATAATTTATTTCATTAGTTTATTTTCGCCTCGGGTGTCCTTTAAAAATGCATTCATTAAAAGTAGAATTCACATTGTTTGTAACCAGTGAACATGCCTTGCTAGAATAGTCCAGCACAGTCCTGCAAAACGGTTGTGTAAAGGTGGCCACTAATGGTACAATAAATGATACAATCTTGATTGTACAATTTCACCACTTCTATGTAACATATCAGGGGTGCCTAAAAGTAATTATTCAAAGTATATTGAGGTTTAATCTATTACTACATAGATTTGGAAAGATTGTACAATCCAGATTGTATCATGAGTGGACACTTTTAGTCACCTTGTTTAACAGTTCCTTAACTTGATAAATATGCAATTTTGACAGCTCTACAAAAACTTCAAATATTTTTCTTTTGAGCCAAGAGTCGTTAAAAAAGTAAGTCTATAGCACGAAATGATAATTGCAGCAAGGAGAAACACAAACATCATCAACTGCTTCAGTATCATAATAACAGGCAGCTACAAAACAGCACCAATGCGGACACTGCCATGACCACTACAACAAAAGCAACCTCAATACAACAACAAAGCAACAAGTTGTAAAGCACCATTGTGGAATGAAGCCACGACAGAGAGGGGGAATGCAAGGGGGGTCCAGGATGCTGGCCACTCACTCACCTAATGGCAGCACAATGAAGAAGGGGAGCCAGCACAGGATGAATACCCCCACCACAATAGCCAACGTTTTGGCCGCTTTCTTTTCTCTGGAGAACTTGATCAGCCTGACAGAAAGGGAACTCCGGAAAGTGTGCCCCTTGCTCCTGGCATTGGCGTTGGACTCCCCTAAACTTCTACAGTGGATCCTGAGAACAACTTCCATGGACTTGTTCCTTTCCTTCTTGACCCCCGCCTCCAAGCTCTTAGTGGTCCTCCTGGCCACGATGTAAACTTTGAAGTACATGATGAGGATGACCATTAGAGGCAGGTAGAAGGAGAAGAGGGATGAGAAGAGGGCATAGCCTGGTTCCTCAGTGATGGTGCACTGGCTATCATCTGGTGGTGGAGGCTCCTTCCACCCCAGCAGTGGTCCAATGGAGATGACCATGGAGGACAACCACAGAACCACGATGATGACCACAGCCTTCTTCTCAGTCATGATAGTTGGGTACTTGAGGGAGTGTTTCACCCCTACGTACCTATCTATGGATATGACACACAGGCTCATGATGGAGGCAGTGCAGCACAGGACGTCCACGGCAGCCCAGATGTCGCAGAAGATCCTGCCGAAGACCCATGAGTCCAGCACCTCCAGGGTGGCAGAGAAGGGCAGCACCGTGGTACTCAGCAGCAGGTCAGCGATGGCCAGGTTAATGATGAAGTAGTTGGTAACGGTTTGGAGTTGCCTGTTGCATGCCACAGACAGGATGACCAGGATGTTGCCAACGATGGCACACAGGATGAAAACTGCCAAGACGATGCCCACGCTGAGAGCCTGCAGGTCCAGAGATCCTGCCAGGGAGGTGCCATTCTCAGTCCAGTTCCCACCTGGCAGGTAACCCTCCGATTGGTTCCACCATAGGCTCTCATTGGTGGGCTCCGTCCAAGTCATGTTAATCCAATCTCCTCTCCATGAAAGTGGCAGATCTCACTGTTGGAGGTTGATGGTGAGGCATTCTACCACCCAGGTGTCCAGAACATCAGCTCCTGCGCCAAATCCCAGCTTAGCAACCTCTCCTGGGGACCTCATGCTCGAACCTCAGTGGTTGCGATGAGGATCTCTCATGCAAGAAGGTGAATCTGAGTAGCTTCAAAAACTTTTTTTTTCAGTGAATTGGTCCTCCTCCCGTCAGTGTCATTGTGTTTGAAGATCCTTATCTGATGTCAACACTCAACAGCAGCACAGAGCAACTGCAGCAGGTCCTCCTGAGGATGCTTCAAGGTACATTAGTGTTATGGGTGCACCAGCAGCATTGGAAAGTGATGCAGAGGACGTCTGGCTGGTTCCCCTCTCCATGGCAATCCTGTGCAGTGCGCTCAGCCAGAGTTGTTTGCAAGAGGAGAAAAAAAAAAGAAAGAAAGCAAAGGCTCAGACTGAATGGATGAGACAAGCCTCCCCTGGCTGTGTTTCATTCACTTTGGCAGGTCTCCTCCCCGCCTCCTTTCATTGCTACTCTCTGATAAGTCGTTGGAATGCTCCTGCCTTCTTCTTTGTGGCCAGCGGGGGGCGGCAGAGAGCCTGTGTTCCTTTACTACTATGGACACGATCAGATCAAAGCCTTTATTTTGTTCTTTGTGTGCAAATAGGTTTCTTTTTTATTTTCTTAAGAAAGAGAAATAACATCTGATCCTATTTAACCTGCCGTGATCGTTACTTTGTTATTGCTACAGCAAATGTTGCAGCTAATGATCTCCTGGAAGACCTGTGGGTTCCATGGTGATTAATTAGGTTGTGTTTTTCAGATTTTCTATTACCTTCAAACAGATGCTGGGCTGCTGTTTTCAAGACTTCAGCTATATTGATTATGAATGTATAATTTCTGGATTTCGGTGTACTGTGGAACTGCAGGTACCAGCATGCTTATGGTTTTAGGCTAGGTTCACACACAGGCGCTTTCTGCCCGCGATTTGCGCTTTGCTGATCGCTAGCGAGGAGAAAAGCACTGCTGCACAAGTAATTCTATGGGATTACTCACACTGCACAGATTGCAGCAAGTTTGCCATTTCCAACGATCATAAAAATGCTACATAAAGCATTTTCACACACAATTCTTATTCACTAGAGAGAATCGTTAAACGCAATCGCCGAAAAATCATAAGAATACCGCAACCAAAAATCACCATCGCTAGATGATTGCGAATGTGCGATCAAGTTTTGTGTTCCTGAGTGTGAACGGCAGGGGCGTATCTGGGTAATATAGAGCCTATGGCAAACACTGAAATAGCGCCCCCACTCTGGTCAGAGCTCCCTTCCCCTCTAAAAACAACCTCCTTTCTCACATACATTCTATGGTTGCCTGTGTTTTTTGGCTCAGGATATTGCTGAAGATACTTTTTTGGAAACATCTCTACTTATTCCCTCTCTGTCCTTTTTTCACACTAAGCCAAGTGAGCCCTACATATATATATATATATACAGTGGGTTACAAAAGTATTTGGCCCCCTTGAAGTTTTCCACATTTTGTCACATTACTGCCACAAACATGCATCAATTTTATTGGAATTTCACGTGAAAGACCAACACAAAGTGGTGTACACATGAGAAGTGGATCGAAAATCATACATCATTCCAAACATTTTTTACAAATAAATAACTGCCAAGTGGGGTGTGCGTAATTATTCAGCCCCCTGAGTCAATACTTTGTAGAACCACCTTTTGCTGCAATTACAGCTGCCAGTCTTTTAGGGTATGTCTCTACCAGCTTTGCACATCTAGAGACTGAAATCCTTGCCCATTCTTCTTTGCAGAACAGCTCCAGCTCAGTCAGATTAGATGGACAGCGTTTGTGAACAGCAGTTTTCAGATCTTGCCACAGATTCTCGATTGGATTTAGCAACAAGGGTAGGAGCGGCACACCTTTCCGTTTTCAAAAGTAGGGTGCTGAGTCCTGGATGCTAAGCAAACATCCAATACTTGTAGGTGAGGTAGGAGAGTGGGCTCGCACACCAGCTTCTCAGTCGAGCAAGTAGTTGTTTATTAATCCATCATATGTCAGATACACAGCATGACAATTGTTTCGGGGCCATTGTAGGTCCCCTTCATCAGATAAGTGCAAACAAACATTGAGTAAAAAAGTGCACACCCATAAATACTAGTGATACAGGCTCGCCCATAGAAATTGGAACACCCACTCGTTACAACATAAACATGCAGCATACTGGTAAATAAATATCATCAAATGCATATAACACAGGCATCAACATACCTCATGGATGCACAGTGTGATGCTCAATAAACGGGTCTCCTAGCAAACTTTGCTGTATGCATAAGAGCAAAGACATTCGTACTATCAAATCTGTCACTCATCGCCTTTTGTCTTCACACGCTCTATTGCCATGCGCAGAGCGATGTTGCGTTTTCTGAACTTTGTGCGGCGGCACGCTAGACCACGCCCCTTCCGCGTATGTGAGTCCTGTTGGGTCTTTCGGCAGGTTGGGGCGGGCTAGCGGGAAGTTTTTATCTATAATGAAGTTGCCTCACACCGACAACGTTGGCCGAGGTTTGTGTATTAGCAGCTTGCACATAATGTTTATTGGATCTTTTTCGGCGATCGCCCGGCCACGCCCCTTCCGCTTCCGTGAGTCCTGCTGGATCTTGCGGCGATTTGGACTGGGCTAGCCGGAGATGCTCCTCCCTAACGGCTGTATTTTGGGAGTTGCATCACACGGATAACGCTGGCCAATTGATTTGAACCTCATGGTGAGTGACAGATTTGATAGTACGAATGTCTTTGCTCTTATGCATACAGCAAAGTTTGCTAGGAGACCCGTTTATTGAGCATCACACTGTGCATCCATGAGGTATGTTGATGCCTGTGTTATATGCATTTGATGATATTTATTTACCAGTATGCTGCATGTTTATGTTGTAACGAGTGGGTGTTCCCATTTCTATGGGCGAGCCTGTATCACTAGTATTTATGGGTGTGCACTTTTTTACTCAATGTTTGTTTGCACTTATCTGATGAAGGGGACCTACAATGGCCCCGAAACAATTGTCATGCTGTGTATCTGACATATGATGGATTAATAAACAACTACTTGCTCGACTGAGAAGCTGGTGTGCGAGCCCACTCTCCTACCTCACCTCGATTGGATTTAGATCTGGACTTTGACTGGGCCATTCTAACACATAGATATGTTTTGTTTTAAAACATTCCATTGTTGCCCTGGCTTTATGTTTAGGGTCATTGTCCTGCTGGAAGGTGAACCTCCGCCCCAGTCTCAACTCTTTTGCAGTCTCCAAGAGGTTTTCTTCCAAGTTTGCCCTGTATTTGGCTCCATCCATCTTCCCATCAACTCTGACCAGCTTCCCTATCCCTGCTGAAGAGATGCACCCCTCGAGCATGATGCTGCCACCACCATATTTGACAGTGGGGATGGTGTGTTCAGAGTGATGTGCAGTGTTAGTTTTCTGCCACACATAGCGTTTTGCATTTTGGCCAAAAAGTTCAATTTTTGTCTCATCTGACCAGAGCACCTTCTTCCACATGGTTGCTGTGTCCCCCACATGGCTTGTGGCAAACTGCAAACGGGACTTCTTATGCTTTCTGTTAACAATGCCTTTCTTCTTGCCACTCTTACATAAAGGCCAACTTTGTACAGTGCATGACTAATAGTTGTCCTATGGACAGAGTCTCCCACCTGAGCTGTAGATCTCTGCAGCTCGTCCAGAGTCACCATGGGCCTCTTGACTGCAATTCTGATAAGCGCTCTCCTTGTTCGGCCTGTGAGTTTAGGTGGATGGCCTTGTCTTGGTAGGTGTACAGTTGCGCCATACTCCTTCCATTTCTGAATGGTTGCTTGAACAGTGCTCCATGGGATGTTCAAGGCTTTGGAAATCTTTTTGTAGCCTAAGCCTACTTTAAATTTCTCAATAACTTGATCCCTGACCTGTCTTGTGTGTTCTTTGGATTTCACGGTGTTGTTGCTCCCAATATTCTCTTATGGCCCATACTCACGGGCTACAATTGTCGCCGCAACACGCGGCGCACGCGTGTTGCGGCGACAAGTCGCCCGTGAGTATGCGGCGTTGCACGAGCACGCACCCCGAACCGTCGCTCGTCGCTGATGTCGCCAGACGATTGACCCGGTCAATCGCCTGGTGACAGTTGCCGCCGCAACTCCGCCGCAACTGTCGCTAGTCCGCGTGAGTATGCGGACTAGCGACAGCAACCTTCATAAAGAATACGGCGCTTCCGGCGGGGGGAGGAAGAATGTCGGCGACAGCTTCCGTCGCACCGCTGGTCCCTCTTCTGCGTGTGTACGCGGAGGGACCTGGCGACGAGCTGTCGCCGGCCTGTCGCGCACACGCTCACGTGTGCTGGCGACAGGCCAAAAAAGTTGCCTGTGAGTATGGGCCATTAGACAACCTCTGAGGCCCTCACAGAGCAGCTGTATTTGTACTGACATTAGATTACACACAGGTGCACTCTATTTAGTCATTAGCACTCATCAGGCAATGTCTATAGGCAACTGACTGCACTCAGATCAAGGGGGCCGAATAATTATGCACAACCCACTTTGCAGTTATTTATTTGTAAAAAAAATGTTTGGAATCGTGTATGATTTTCGTTCCACTTATCATGTGTACACCACTTTGTGTTGGTCTTTCATGTGGAATTCCAATAAAATTGATTCATGTTTGTGGCAGTAATATGACAAAATGTGGAAACCGTCAAGGGGGCCGAATACTTTTGCAACCCACTGTATATACTCTATATATCTTATTAACATTATAAATGTAAAAGTTTGGATGTTTGGATGTTTGTTACTCGATCACACAGAAATGGCTGATCGGATTTGAATTAAATTTGGCACACACATAGTACATTACCTGGAATAACATATAGGATAGTTTTTATTCCCATAACCAAAAAGTGGGCAGAGACAAATACAAATTTCACTGGGAAATGTAAACTTCAGCCATTCTTACACTGTTTATGGTAGGGTTCTCAAACTTTGCACAGTTGGTTACTGGGTGACTGGGATTAATATTCAGAAAAGTAGGTGGAGCCTACAATAGCCAATCAAAATTCAGATTTCTTTCATTTCAATGCAAATGATTGATGCCAAACACCGCAAAGCTAACAAACTTGGTCATTGAGTAATTGATTAATTGTGTGTTAGGGTTAGAAAAAGTGGGTGCAGCCAACACTAGCCAAATATACCCGTCCCATGGATACTGCGCTCTTATTCAATATACTTCAACCTTTTTGATCCTCTGTACATCAGTATGCTCCATGAAACATAAAAATAAAAGACAAGAGAAAAAAACAAACATAGCGTGACCCTGTAAGGTCTTCTTCACACCCAAACATGTGTAGCTCCATATTCTGTGTGATCCCATCACACCAACGAGAATCAAAGCTCCTCACCCTTTATAGTGACTGCCTCATCACAGACAGCATATACGTTTGATAACAAGTGATCGAACCTCTCCACTTCACTATCCTCCACTAAACCGCTGTTTCACACACAGGTACACTTGGCCTCTCATCTGATCCTTATGCTGTCAAGGTTATAAGACAGCAACAACAGCATATGTTTTTAATCCAGGCTCCTGCACCTCCTCAGCTTCCCAGGCTTGATGCGCTGTTTATACAGCAGTCTCATTCATCAGACAGACCAGCCTAATAACTAAAGGGAATCTCCATAGTGTAAAACCCTCACTTTAATATACATTTTAAAAGTAGTGCACTCACATGTTCCACTTTAAAATAAGCATGTAAAATCCATGTGCCGACAGCAGTCCACGTCTTTAGGTTCCGCCCAACGCGTTTCGTACTATGTACTAATCAGGGGTACATAGTACAAAACACCAGCCAAATACACCAGCCAAATACCCAAAGAAACGCTGTCTCTGCCCACTGTCTTTGCCCATCAGTGGGCGGAGACAAATACAAATTTCATTGGGAAAATGTAAACTGCAGCCATTCTTACACTGTTAATGGTAGGGATCTCAAACTTTGCACAGTTGGTCACTGGGTGACTGGGATTAATATTCAGAAAGGTGGGTGGGGCCTACAAAAGCCAATCAAAATTCACCTATCGATTTTCAAGGGGAATATTTGATTGCTGCCTTTCTTGGCACAAGCCTCAAACCTGGTACAGTTAGTCATTGGGTGACCGGGGTTCGAATTCAGCAAAGGGGGGAGCCAGAGCCAATCACATTTGTTTCATTTCAATGCAAATTACTAATGCCAAGGACTGCAAATCTCACAAACTTTGTCATTGAGTAATTGTGTGTTAGGGTTAGAAAAAGTGGGCGGAGCCAACACCAGCCAAATACATACCGGGGCAACGCCGGGCCATCAGCTAATATATATATATATATATATATATATATATATATATATATATATATATATATATATATATACGTACGCAAGTAGGAGACCTTTAGTTGTGGTGAAAAGCAATAAGGAATGTTTGGGGGGGGGGGGGGGGGGGGGGGGTTCTGGGTTTTCACTTCTTCCTTAAAGTAGGCCAACTTTCCAAACTTTCTTGTGTCCATCTATTTGCAGCTGCCCTTCTACTATACACAAAATCTGTGCACAACAGCCTCCCCTTGCCATGTATAATACCCATGTGCAGCAGCCCCTCTATTCCATTTGCTCTTTTCCCTCATATGCAAAGAAATGATCTGCACATTCACTCATTTTCCTAAATCTGAATAATCGCAAACATGGGTAGCACTACACTGTGGCACACTGGGGCACTGACCCCCTGAGAATCAAAGTGCCTCCGCCCACTCCAGCAGTGTACAGTGAAGGGTCTGCAAAAATATCTCCATGTCAGCCTGAGTCTATGCAGGCTTCAAAGTGTAACTGTCAGGCTTTAAATCAAAAATCAATTATTTATTTTTATCTGGTAAACAAGTAATAAGAAAGCTAATCGGGCAATCCAAAAGTTAAATTCACTATTACTTTTCTTGTTGATAAATGATCATTCCCCAGTTTACCTGACTCTTATTTGGCTCACGCAAAATTTGGTACACAAAAAGGAAGTTGCAGGGCATGCTGGGTTGTCCTTTTTTGCTGCTCTACCTTCCCTTAGACTTAACTAATGCAGCCTGATTGGCTGTAGCCTCTTTCCATCCTGTTTTCCCCTCCCACACCTCTGTCCCGCTCTGATTGGCCAATATTTCTCATGCTAAGACAATGCACTTTCTATAGTGAACGGCTGGCAATTCATACACAATGAGGCAGAGGAGAGTAAGGGAGGAAATGACATGAGGATTGGCTTCAAAATAGCCACACTTAAAATGGGAAATGCTAAGAAGGATTCTCTCCTTTTTTACTTTAAAAAAATCCAACCTCCACCAAATGCCTACACGCTGAAGCTTACTGTTTTTCTTTTAACCAGTTCAGGACCACAGTGCTAAACCCCCATAAAGACCAGGCTGTGTTTAGTTAAATTGGCCACTTCAGCTTCAAGGCCAAGCTGCAGGGGCGCACAACATAGCACACTAGTGATCCCCCCACCCCCTTTCTCCCCACCAACAGAGCTGTCTGTTGGTGGGGTACAGAGCTGTCTGTTGGTGGGGTCTTCAGCCCATGACAGCCGACCACTCCCCAGCCTCAGGAGGGGACAGCCGTGTCATACGGCTATCCTCAGTACAGCGCTGCTGCTGATCGCAGCACTGTGCATATTAATTACACGGCGGTTTCGCCATCTATAACTCTCCTGAGCGGCAATTGCCGCTCAAAGACTGAAGGCGGGGCGGAGTTCCGCCCCTCGAGCAGCAGATGCGCGCGCAGCCTGCCCCCAATCTCCTGCAAACTGCAGCCCCAGTACTTGACGTCGATCGGCGTTAGGCGGTCCTGGAGCTGCTGCTGTGGCCACGCCCATCGGCGTTAGGCAGTCCTGGAGAAGTTAAATTAGCTAATATAACTAGCGCTTGTATTTTCTTCCCCATCCCCTTGCTTGTAGTTGTGAGACACAGGCTGGGGGCTGAAATGATTTGTCTGTGATCTGTCCACACGGATCCCAGTAAAGCATGCCAGCAAACTAGCCAAGTACATTGGTAGGTAACTTTTCTTCAATAAAGGCTCGTTCACACTAGGGACATTTTTGAGATTCTTTGAAGCGCTGGCGATTTTCAAAATTGCCCTGAAATCGTTTGTGCAATGATTGTCTATTCACATCTGAGCGGTTTGTTTTGGAGTCGCTCAGAAAAGCACTGTATGGGCCATTTCTGATGCGATTCCGCCTCAATGGAAGGTATAGGAAAAACGCAAAACACTCACAAAATTGCTTTGTGCAGCGATTGCGTGAGCGTTTGTAAGATTACATTGTATTTATTCTTTTCCAGGTCAAAGACTTGCATCAGGGAGTGAATAAAAAAAAAAAAACGCCCAGGAAAGCGGTTAGAAAAGCGCTTTAAACAAAACCCCATTGCCCACCCAAGTGCTGGGAGAGAAAAAAGAAACGCCACTAAAAAATTCCAACACGGACGGACAGGTGAGCGGAACGCAATGGGAATGAGGCCTCATAGCATCATTATAGCACCATCATTTGCGTTCTGCTTGTGATTTTTAAGCCGCATCTACACGCGTAGATGCGGCGGCGATGTTCCTTATCAATCGAGCCGCTAATGCGGCTCGATTGATAAGATCCGACAGGATGGATCTCCCCACCGCCGATTCCCTGCTCGCTCCCCGCGAGGGGACAATGGCAGGGAATCAAGCGGAAGATAAGCGGCGCTAGCGGGGAATCGAATCCGGCGCACGTGCGGCGAGCGGGGACGTGGTGGGCACGCGGAAGAGGCGATCCGGCGGCTAATGGAGCCACCGGATCTGAGCCTCATCTACCCGTGTAGATGAGGCTTTACATTTGGTTCCTATAATTGCTGAACTAGTTAGCCTTATTTTTATAACCTAATATCTAAAGGTGGCCACACACGATACAATAAAATGATCCAATTTTACGGCAATTCGATAAAAAGGATCGGATCTCCCGAAAAAATCGAACTTTTTTTTCCATTCGACTGAAAAATCCAATCGGATTTCCCATTTTCTTCGATTTTTATCGATCTGGAATGCCAGATATTTGTCTTCAATCTTTCCAAACATTTTGTGGTGTGTGTAAAGGTGGCCATACATGGTACAATTTTTCAATTAGATAATTTAGTTCGATTATTCTGTTAGATCGAATATAAAAAATTTTCCAGCATGTCCGATTATTTTTCCCCAAAAAACGGGATAATCGTTCGAATTTCTTGATCAAAAAAAAAAATGTTTTCAACTTTCATTCAATTCGATCATTTAGATCGAATAAACGGGAAAATCGAACATTTTTATTGTATCGTGTATGGGCACCATTAGATTGCCAATTTAATAATATACACACCCTAGTCATTTTCTCAGAGTTTCCAATCATTTTTATCATAATTGGGGAAAAATTGAACATAGGTGTGTGGTACATTGGTCAGATTCTTTAAATGTTACAATCAGTCAGAAAAACTGATTGCAATTCGTAAATTGAACAGATATTTAAAAAATTGTATGGTGTGTGGCCACCTTAACCACTTGCCGACCGCCCACTGCACAGAGGCGGCCGGCAAGTTGATCCCACAAGGACCGCCGCATGCACAGAGGCGGCGGTCCTTGTACTGGCATGGGCGGAGCGATCGCGTCATTCGTGACACAATCCTCCGCCGGCGACTGGCTCCGCCCCCTCACGCTGTAACCCGACGGCCATTCGGAAGCGCCGGTGGGTTACTACCACCCGGATCGCCGCATACAAAGTGTATAATACACTTTGTAATGTATACAAAGTGTATTATGCAGGCTGCCTCCTGCCCTGGTGGTCCCAGTGTCCGAGGGACCACCAGGGCAGGCTGCAGCCACCCTAGTCTGCACCCAAGCACACTGATTTACATCCCCTGCCCCCTCATCGCCCACAGCACCCCTCAGACCCCCCCCCCCCCGCCCACCCCCCAGACCACTGTTTTCACCCAATCACCCCCCTAATCACCCATCAATTACTCCCTGTCACTATCTGTAAACACTATTTTTTTATGCCCTAAACTGCCCCCTGCTCCCTCCTGATCACCCCCCCCCCTCAGATTCTCCCCAGACCCCCCCCCAGATCCCCCCCCCTGTGTACTGTATGCATCTATCCCCTTGATCACCTGTCAATCACCTGTCAATCACCCGTCAATCACCCATCAATCACCCATCAATCACCCCCTGTCACTGCCACCCATCAATCAGCCCCTAACCTGCCCCTTGCGGGCAATCTGATCACCCACCCACACCAAAAGATCGCCCGCAGATCCGAATGTCAAATCACCTCCCAAGTGCAGTGTTTACATCTGTTCTCTACCCTAAACACCCACTAATTACCCATCAATCACCCCCTATCACCACCTGTCACTGTTACCCATCAGATCACACCCTAATCTGCCCCTTGCGGGCACCCAATCACCCGCCTACACGCTCAGATTGCCCTCAGACCCCCCCTTATTAATTCGCCAGTGCATTATTACATCTGTTCTTCCCTGTAATAACCCACTGATCACCTGTCAATCACCTGTCAATCACCCATCAATCAGCCCCTGTCACTGCCACCCATCAATCACCCCCTGTCACTGCCACCCATCAATCAGACCCTAACCTGCCCCTTGCGCGCAATCTGATCACCCACCCACACCAATAGATCGCCTGCAGATCCGAAGTCAGATCACCTCCCAAGTGCAGTGTTTACATCTGTTCTCTACCCTAAACACCCACTAATTACCCATCAATCACCCCCTATCACCACCTGTCACTGTTACCCATCAGATCAGACCCTAATTTGCCCCTTGCGGGCACCCAATCACCCGCCTACATGCTCAGATTGCCCTCAGACCCCCCCTTATCAATTCGCCAGTGCACTATTTACATCTGTTCTTCCCTGTAATAACCCACTGATCACCTGTCAATCACCTGTCAATCACCAATCAATCACCCCCTGTCACTGCCACCCATCAATCACCCCCTGTCACTGCCACCCATCAATCAGACCCTAACCTGCCCCTTGCGCGCAATCTGATCACCCACCCACACCAATAGATCGCCCGCAGATCCGACGTCAGATCACCTCCCAAGTGCATTGTTTACATCTGTTCTCTACCATAAACACCCACTAATTACCCATCAATCACCCCCTGTCACTGCTACCCATCAGATTAGACCCCTATCTGCCCCTAGGGCACTCAATCACCCGCCCACACCCTCAGAATGCCCTCAGACCCCAGCTCTTATCACCTCGCCAGTGCATTGCTTGCATCTATTCCCCCCTCTAATCACACCTTGAGACACCCATCAATCACCTCCTGTCACCCCCTAGCACACCTACCCATCATATCAGACCCTAATTTGCCCCATGTGGGCTCCTGATCACTCGGCCAAACCCTCAGATCCCCCTCAGACCCACTTCCGATCACCTCCCCAGTGCATTGATTGCATCTATTTTCCCCTCTAAGCACCCCCTGAGACACCCATCAATCACCTCCTGTCACCCCCCTAGCACTCCTATCCATCAGATCAGGCCCAATACAACCTGTCATCTAAAAGGCCACCCTGCTTATGACCGGTTCCACAAAATTCGCCCCCTCATAGACCACCTGTCATCAAAATTTGCAGATGCTTATACCCCTGAATAGTCATTTTGAGACATTTGGTTTCCAGACTACTCACGGTTTTGGTCCCGTAAAATGCTAGGGCGGTATAGGAACCCCACAAGTGACCCCATTTTAGAAAAAAGACACCCCAAGGTATTCTGTTAGGTGTCTGACGAGTTCATAGAAGATTTTATTTTTTGTCAAAAGTTAGCGGACATTGATTTTCAATGTTTTTTTTCACAAAGTGTCATTTTTCACTAACTTGTGACAAAAAATAAAATCTTCTATGAACTCGCCATACACCTAACGGAATACCTCGGGGTGTCTTCTTTCTAAAATGGGGTCATTAGTGGGGTTCCTGTACTGCCCTGGCATTTTAGGGGCCCTAAACCGTGAGGAGTAGTCTTGAAACAAAAATTACCTGTGAAATCCTAAAGGTACTCATTGGACTTTGGGCCCCTTAGCGCAGTTAGGGTGCAAAAAAGTGCCACACATGTGGTATCGCCGTACTCAAGAGAAGTAGTATAATGTGTTTTGGGGTGTATTTTTACACATACCCATGCTGAGTGGGAGAAATATCTCTGTAAATGGACAATTGTGTGTAAAAAAAAATCAAACAATTGTCATTTACAGAGATATTTCTCCCACCCAGCATGGGTATGTGTAAAAATACACCCCAAAACACATTATACTACTTCTCCTGAGTACGGCAATACCACATGTGTGGCACTTTTTTGCAGCCTAACTGCGCTAAGGGGCCCAAAGTCCAATGAGCACCTTTAGGCTTTACAGGGGTGCTTACAAATTAGCACCCCCCAAAATGCCAGGACAGTAAACACACCCCACAAATGACCCCATTTTGGAAAGTAGACACTTCAAGGTATTCAGAGAGGGGCATGGTGAGTCCGTGGCAGATTTCATTTTTTTTTGTCACAAGTTAGCAGAAATTGAAACTTTTTTTTTTTCTTGTCACAAACTGTCATTTTCCGCTAACTTGTGACAAAAAATAATATATTCTATGAACTCACTATGCCTCTCAGTGAATACTTTGGGATGTCTTCTTTCCAAAATGGAGTTATTTGGGGGGTATTTATACTATCCTGGAATTCTAGCCCCTCAAGAAACATGACAGGTGGTCAGAAAAGTCATAGATGCTTCAAAATGGGAAAATTCACTTTTTGCACCATAGTTTGTAAACGCTAGTTTGTAAACTTTTACCCAAACCAATAAATATAGGCTGAATGGGTCTTTTTTTTATCAAAAACATGTTTGTCCACATTTTTCGTGCTGCATGTATACAGATATTTTACTTTACTTGAAAATGTCAGCACAGAAAGTAAAAAAAAATCATTTTTTTGACAAAATTCATGTCTTTTTTGATGAATATAATAAAAAGTAAAAATCGCAGCAGCAATCAAATAGCACCAAAAGAAAGCTGTATTAGTGACAAGAAAAGGAGCTAAAATTCATTTAGGTGGTAGGTTGTATGAGCGAGCAATAAACCGTGAAATCTGCAGTGGTCTGAATGGAAAAAAAAGGGTCTGGTCCTTAAGGGGGGTAAAGCCCACGGTCCTCAAGTGGTTAAAGCTCGTCAAGGGAGAATGTGTGCAATATGCATACTTTACCTTGTCCGTCCGGCGATCGCTCCTTCCCTCCGCTCCTTCACTTCCTAGTTTGTTTGCTGTAGTCCTGCAGCTGGTCAATCACCATGCGGGGACTGAAGCCACATGGTGATTGGCTGGTTGCAGGACTACAGCAAACTGACTGAAGAAGTGAAGGAACGATCGGCAGCCCAGGACAAGGTAATGTATGCATATTACACACATCCTCCACCTATGCCTATTCCCTCCAGTGTCCGCTGCCTCTCCCCCCCACGGCCGTTTCTTGGGCCGTGCGGCCCGTGCGGGCGCCCTGAGCGCTGAAGAAGGGGGGGGGGGCGCTTTCATGGAGGGGGAAGTCAGCCGCAGGGAGGGCAGCCCGACCTCTCCCTCCCTTCCTCTCCGGGCCGCCCTCCTGCTCCCCCCTCCGATGCAGAGCGGAGGAGCAGCCAGCCAGCAGGGAAGCGCTGTAATAGTAACAACTCACCTCCCTGGTTCCACTCGCCGAACACACTAGCCGCTGGTCTTCTCTCTGCACACACGCTGATACACACACGCAGCGTGTTTATCAGCATGTGTGCAGAGGAGGAGACCAGCGGCTAGTGACCGGCGAGTGGAACCAGGGAGGTGAGTTGTTACTATTACAGTTAGCGCTTCCCTGCTGGCTGGCTGCTCCTCCGCTCTGCATCGGAGGGGGGAGCAGGAGGGCGGCCCGGAGAGGAAGGGAGGGAGAGGTCGGGCTGCCCTCCCTGCGGCTGACACCCCCTCTACTATTGGGAGGGGGGGGGGTTACCTACCTACCTACCCACCCTGGGGGGCAGCTACCTATCTAACCTACTGGGGGGGCACCTACCTAATTAACCTATACTGGGGGGCACCTACCTTATCTAATTTATACTGGGGGCCATGCCCGTTTCTACAGGCGTGCGGATAGTGCCACCGCACGGGGCGCAGTGCAGCACTGAGGAGAAGGGGGGCGCTGGCAGAAGGACAGGAATGACAGAGAGAGGGTGACGCGCACTGAAGAGGAAAGAAAAGCAGCGCTGCGATCACCTCTCTCTCTTGGCTGACTCCTCCTGGGCGTCCTGTTGCCTTGGCTACAGGCTGAAGGAACCACCACGTGGTGACACTGACATCCTGCAGCGGCACTGTAGCAGCCATCAGGCCACACAAGGAGTTGGCTGCTGTGTTCCTGCACGTGGTGGAGACTGGGGCAAGAGGAACTGACAGGCAGCGGAGGCTGATTTGACTGTGCTGCTGGGGTCACAGTCAATCAGGACTACAAGCAGCTGCCCCCATCTGAGACACTTGGGAGAGGTTTCCCGGCCGCCATAAGCCCCGCCCCCAATCGCGGAAGCCCCGCCCCCCGCATGGGACTCGGATGGTAGGATGGCTGGCTAAGGTGAGCCCTGCCATCCACATGCAGGAAAGGCCATCTGCAGCCCGTGGAAGTTCATTTAGGTCGGAGCGAAGTGTGCCTAGAGGAAGCCCCATCTCCTGTTCAGAGGAAGCCCAGCCCCCCTGCACAGGGGAGAGGTCACCCCCAGTCTCCTGTGCACTAAGGAGTGCTTGTCCAGCAGGAGGAAGACTTGCCTGGAGGAAGCCTTGCCCCCTTAGGACTGCGGAGTGCGGAAGAATGGACACCTGCAACCAGAATTTAGTAAGTATGAATCTACCTGCCCCCATTGTCTTCAGTGACCTTTCCCCTCTCCCCGCTAGCTCCAGTGACCTTCTTCCTCCCCCCAGTAGCCCCAGTGACCTTTGTCCTGCCCCTGCTAGCCCCAGTGACCTCTTCCCTCCCCCCACTAGCTCCAGTGACCTCCTCCCTCTTCCAGTGGAATACTGCCCCCTCCACTCCAGTAGCCCCAGTGACCTCCTCCCACCCCCACTAGCTCCAGTGGCCTTTTGCCTACCCCAGTTGACCCAGTGAGCTCCTCCCCCCCCATCCCCGACCTCCAGTGACCTCCTCTCTCCTTCACCACTAGCCCCAGTGACCCTCTGCCTTCCCCCACTAGCTCCAGTGACCTTCTCCCTCCTCCCACTAGCCCCAATGACCTTCTACCCCCCCCCCCCCCCCAGTAGCCCCAGTGACCTCCCCCCACGTAGCTCCAGTGGCCTCCTCTCTCCTCCCCCACTAGCCCCAGTGACCCACTGCCTTCCCCACTAGCTCCAGTGACCTTATTCCTCCTCCCACTAGCCCCAGTGACCTTCTGCCCCCCCAGTAGCCCCACTGACCTTCTGCCACCTCCCACTAGCCCCATCAACCTCCTCCCTCCCTCACTAGCCCCAGTGACCTTCTCCATCCCCTCACTAACTCCAGTAAACTTCGCCCCCCCACTAGCTCTAGTTACTTTCTGCATCCCCCACTATCGCAAGTGACCTTCTCCCTCCCTCCCCCCACTAGCCCAAGTAACCTCCCTCCCCCACTAGCTCTAGTGACTTTCTCCCTCACGCATTAGCTTCATTGACCTCTGTCGCTTTTTTCTCCTGTTGTGGCCACTCTCAGTTAGATTAGATTGGCAGTTGAATCAGTAATTTCCAGCAACAGCAATCTAATTTCTGATCATTTTTCTGATCGATTTTCCAATCACTTCTATACAAAATCGATCAGAAAAATGATCAGAAATCAGATTGGACCTGTTGGAAATTATTGATTCAACAGTCAATCTGATGGGAAATTATTGATTCAACAGTCAATCTGATGGGAAATTGCATGGTGTGTACCAGGCATTATCTGCTATATAATCTTGTGTGTGTGATCCATGACTTTGAAGCTGGTATTGAGTTAGTTTAATTCCTAGGACAATCTGCTATGTGATCTCCTGTGTTGGCGGAGTAGGTGTTTTCTTTATTTCTGAAATCTACCTCTGATTTGGCTGCCTTCAAAAAAAGGTGGTATAGCCAGTTACAAATTGTAAAGGCCTATACCCAATACGAGTTTTTTATGGCATTTTCTACAACTGTCCATTTTTTTTGATCGACAAGCGTTTCCGCGGTCTCGGGATGTGAGTACAGGTGTGTTATTTACACAAATGACATTTCGCAATGTGTGGTGATAACAACCACAAAGGATCGGATCTTTAAGATCCCCTGCAACTCTCACGCAAAGTACCGTGAATGTTGGGGGGGGGGGCGTATTTTTTGACACTCGCCCTGGGTGAAATTTATCCTAGAAACTGCACTGCTGGGGGCACCTACCTAATCTAATTTATACTGGGGGGCAGCTACCTAATCTAACCTATACTGGGGGGCACCTACCTAATCTAACCTATACTGGGGACACCTACCTAATCTAACCTATACTGGGGGGCACCTACCTAATTAACTTATACTGGGGGGCAGCTACCTAATCTAACCTATACTGGGGGGCACCTACCTAATTAACTTATACTGGGGGGCAGCTACCTAATCTAACCTATACTGGGGGGCAGCTACCTAATCTAACCTATACTGAGGGGCACCTGCCTAATCTAACCTATACTGGGGGCAGCTACCTATCTAACCTATACTGGGGGCACCTACCTAATCTAACCTATACTGGGGGGCACCTATCTAATCTAACTTATACTGGGGGGCAGCTACCTAATCTAACCTATACTGGGGGGCAGCTAAGTAACCTATACTGGGGGGGGGGGGCAGCTACCAAACCTAACCTATTCTGGGGGGGCAGCTACCAAACCTAACCTATACTGGGGGTCAGCTACCAATCCAAACTATAAAGGGGGGCAGCTACCTATCTAACCTATACTGGGGGGCAGATACCTATTTAACCTATACTGGAGGCATCATATACCTATCTAATCTATACTGGGGGCACCTACCTATCTAACCTGTACTGGGGGCACCTACCTATCTAACCTCTACTGGGGTCACCTACCTATCTAACCTATACTGGGGGCAACTATACCGGCTACCTATACTGGAGGCACCTACCTGGATAACCTATACTGGGGGCAACTATACTGGGGCACCTATGCCTGGCTACCTATACTGGGGTACCTATGCCTGGCTACCTATACTGGGGGACCTATAGCTGGCTACCTATACTGAGTGCAACTAGACCTGGCTAACCTAAACTGCAGGCACTTATACCTGGCTAAACTGGGGACACCTATACCTGGCTCCGCAGGGGGGGGGGGCAATTTTTACACCCTCGCCCTGGGTACATTTTAGCCTAGAAACTGCCCTGCTCCCCCCCCCCACCCCCACTACCCTCTGCATTTTTTAAGATTTATAACGCTATTTAGCATTATAAGTGTAAGGCACACTGCCTGCGCCATTTTTTAACACTTATAACGCTAAATAGCATTATATAATGTAAGTCTATGCAGCGCCGTTTTCATTTTTAACTGTCACGCTTTCAGCCTCTTACACACTCCTGGGAGTTCTGGTTCACCATGAGCTTGCTGGGCAATCTGTAACTCCTGTAGTAAAGTTGAATGATGAGAAGAGAGGTGGAGGTCACCGCAAACCCACATGGCAGTAGAACAGTCCCCCATCCACCTCTGACCCCTAACCCTGCACCCTTCAGGCCTCACAGCCATTCTGCCACACAGATTACCTGCTGCCCATCACCGCTCATCCCTGCTAAATATTTAACACCTTTTAGCTGTTGCTTACATCTTAGTAAACCTGCGGGTAAGCTGATCCTGACACAGGAACAAAGGAGCTCTTTGAAAGTGTAAATTTCTCTTCATCTGTAAAATAGATCAAAATACACCGTGCAGGGGTTTTCTAAGGACAAACTGCCTGTCGTAACACCTAGCCGTAGTTCAGGCTCGTGTTTTTATTGCGTATTGCGTGAAATGTATTATAATTTGCAGCGCACAAAGCTTCCTGTATGGCACATAAAACATTTTTTTTATTATTATTGTTTTATTACCCAGCTGGCTGGCTTTGCAATGCTGCTTTCCTATGGTAATCCTGCTGTTTCTTCTGAGGTAACTGCTCTTTATATCCTAAAGGCAGGATGTGCATTGCAATGAATAAACATCTTCAAAACAAAAACAACTCCCCCTTCCCTCCACTCCCCCCCCCCCACACACACACACACACAATAAAAAAGCGTACAATAAATATACATAGCTTATACAATGTAAGCAATATTTAACATACCTTTATTTACTTTTACTAGTTAACCTCCCCGGCGTTCTATTGAGATCGCCAGGGAGGCTGCGGGAGGGTTTTTTTTTAATTAAAAAAAAACTATTTCATGCAGCCAACTGAAAGTTGGCTGCATGAAAGCCCACTAGAGGGCGCTCCGGAGGCGTTCTTCCGATCGCCTCCGGCGCCCAGAATAAACAAGGAAGGCCGCAATGAGCGGCCTTCCTTGTTTTGCTTAGATCGTCGCCATAGCGACGAGCGGAGTGACGTCATGGACGTCAGCCGACGTCCTGACGTCAGCCGCCTCCGATCCAGCCCTTAGCGCTGGCCGGAACTTTTTGTTCCGACTGCGCAGGGCTCAGGCGGCTAGGGGGGCCCTCTTTCGCCGCTGCTCGCGGCGAATCGCCGCAGAGCGGCGGCGATCAGGCAGCACACGTGGCTGGCAAAGTGCCGGCTGCGTGTGCTGCACTTTATTTGGTGCAAATCGGCCCAGCAGGGCCTGAGCGGCAGCCTCCGGCGGTGATGGACGAGCTGAGCTCGTCCATACCGCTCAGGAGGTTAAAGATTAACTGTAACCAAAATAGCATAATAAATACAATTGTTTATTTATTTTAATATTATTAATTTAGGCTATGTTCACATTATAAATTGCCAGCGCTATTTCAAGCGCTGAGCGATTTAATGACATTTTTTAAAACTCCTTTCCCTACGCTTTTCTAAGCACTTTTCTAAGCGCGTTTGCAGAGTGATTCTTTTTTTTTCACTTCCTGACGTCAGGCAGGAAGTGAACTCTTTCACCCGGAAATGAATAAATACAATGAAAGCGTTTGGGAAATCGCTATACAAAACGGTTTTTCAAGCGCTTTGTGATTTCCCTATACCTTCCATTATAGCCAAATAGTCCCCAGAAAATGGTACAGACAGCGCTTTGGGGAGCGGAACGCAATCACAACGCGCACATGTGATCATAGGAAATCACTGCACAAACGCTTTTAAGGCGATTTCAGAAATCGCCAGCGCTTAAAGATATACGCAAACGCTCCTAGTGTGAACAAATCCTTAAACATTATTTAGTCAGTGTTTGCCCATTGTAAAAGCTTTCCTCTCCCTGATTCACTTTCTGAAATGTAGCACAGGTGGTGACATCTTTAGTACTGGCAGGTGATCTCTGTGGAATAATAATTCAGAGTTGGCACCCACTAGAGCGATTCTGCCAGTATTTTTTGGATCGCTGACAATCGCTGGTGATTCCAAAAAACGCTTTGCCAATGTATTTAAATGGTGGGGCACCCACAAGTGCGATGGTGATTAGGGTTAATCACAGGACATGCTATCAATGCTATTTATAGCACTCAATGCTATTTATAGAAGCACAGAAAAATCGCTTTGAAAAACAATTTTGCATCGATTTGGGGGAAGAACATATTGATGTTTTTAATAAAGTTAATTATACTTGCCGAGTGTCTCGATGTCTGGCTTCCACCCATAGCCCTGCCCCCTAGCAGAAGAGGTCACAGGCACTTCTCTGATTGGTCCTAGAGAAGCACCTATGACCTCTTCCATTAGGGAGCGGGGCTATAGATGGAAGCCGGACATTGGGACACCTGGGTAGTATAATAAAGTTTATTTAAAAAAAACAAACCGCTAATCAGAAGCTCTGGACAGTATACTGTACAGCCTTTCAAATCGGAGGGAAACACCATAGCAATTTCCCTAGGAAAAGGTGGTCTGTAGAATGGAAGTTTTCTCCAGGAGACATGGTATGGGTATCCACTCGGCATTTGGCCTTGAGGCAACCGTCACCCAAACTGGGACCTAGATTCATAGGACCATTCCCAGTGACCAGAAAGATCAATAATGTCACTTATGCAATTGATCTCCCAGCCAGTATGAGAGGTGTGAGATCATGCCATGGGAAACAGTAAATTCGGGCGCCTAAGGCTAGTGGACAAATCGGGCGCCGCCATTCACTCCTATAACAAATATCGTTTAATGGGCGCCCGATAGGAAAAAAGGGCGCCGGAGAAAAATAACGTTTTAAAAGCGGCACCCGGAGACTTAATGTTTTATTACTGCTTCTCATGATTACACATTATTTAATGATTTATACATTTTTAAATATTATTTTTAAACGAAAAACAGTACAATATTTTTTTTCAAACATTATTTTTAAACGAAAAACAGTACATTTTTTTTTTTTTTTTTTTACATTATTTTTAAACGAAAAAACCAACAGGGGGGTCTTAGGTTTAGGCACCAACAGGGGGGTCTTAGGTTTAGGCACCAACAGGGGGGTCTTAGGTTTAGGCACCAACAGGGGGTCTTAGGTTTAGGCACCAAAAGGGGGGTCTTAGGTTTAGGCACCAACAGGGGGGTCTTAGGTTTAGGCACCAACAGGGGGTCTTAGGTTTAGGCACCAACAGGGGGGTCTTAGGTTTAGGCACCAACAGGGGGGTCTTAGGTTTAGGCACTAACAGGGGGGTCTTAGGTTTAGGCACCAACAGGGGGGTCTTAGGTTTAGGCACTAACAGGGGGGTCTAGGGGTTAGGGGTAGGTACAGGGAGGGTTACTTAGGCACCAACAGGGGGGGTCTTAGGTTTAGGCATCAACAGGGGGGTCTAGGGGTTAGGGGTAGGTACAGGGAGGGTTACTTAGTAATTTTTTTTTTTTAAACGTTATTATACGTTTCACTATTTAAACGAAAGATTAACGTTTTTACAATTGCCGATTTAATGCACATTATTTAATGATTTATAACTTTATAAAACATTAATTTTAAACGAAATATAGTACAATACATTTTTAAACGTTATCCATGCTTATCGTTAAAAACCCGGCGCCCTTTTTTCCCAGCGCCCCTTTTTAACGTACGCCATGCCATGTGTCTCTGTTGAAGCCGGCAGTGCACGTGGATTCCTCCCCCCCCCCGTGATGGTTGATATCCAACCTGAATATGAGATCGAAAAGATTCTGGACTCTCTCTTAGTGCAAAATTCTGTGCAGTATCTGGTCCACTGGAAAGGTTATGGTGTGGAGGAAAGAACTTGGGTGTCGGATTGTCGCATGCATGCGGAAGAATTAAAGAAAGAATTTCATGACTCACATCCTGGGAAGCCAGGTGGGAAGTGTCCAGAGTCCACTCCTCGGGGGGTACTGTAATGAATAGCAGAGATGCCGCCGTGCGGTCTCCTTGTTCAGACCGGCGGTTTCTGCACAGCAACATGTGTCTGGTTTGCCTGGGCCTTCTAGTGCACACAGATGGAGAGCTACACGCGCGCGCGCGCACGCCAGAAGACAGGACCTTTATGCCAGCAGGAGAGGTATCAGCTGATCAGGACGATCAGCTGATCCCAGCGGAGCTCCTGATTGGCTGAGTGGCTGGGGGTGGCGCTGCGGAGCGCTGTAGTATATATAGATCTTGCTTGTCAGTTGCTGGTTGTCTGCCGTTGCGAATACTTACGTGTGAGCACTCAGACCTCAGTCAGATCCTACAGTGTGGTAGAACCAGGTGGAACTGGGAATTCACACTTAGCCAGATTCCGCTCTTGAAATTACTGTGTTATACTTTAGATCAGTTCCAGGGTGTTGAGACCAAGGACCTCACACCCAAGTATAGGATTACTGTGTCATTGCTGTGTTATACTTTGTTATACTTTAGACCAGTTCCCGGGTTTAGAGTCCAAGGACCTCACACCCTAGCTTAGGATACTGTGGTATTCTTTAGACTAGTTCCTGGGTGGCGAGACCAAGGACCTCACACCTCAGACTAGGATTGTGCTTATTGATATGTGTTATGACCTCTGGCTCTGTTGACCTCTCTCTTGCTTTCTGATTCAGTACCTCTGCCCATCTGTCTACTAGTTGCCAACCTTGCCTGTACCTGGTTACCGAATCAGTCTTCTGTCTCTGTACCTTATCTGCTCGTGTGTTGCTGACCTGGCCTGTCTGACCCTTCTGGCTGTCACTCATCCCTCGAGTGATCAGTCTGACTGTACTACTCGTGACACTAATCCTCCAGGTGTCAATTAGCTGCAAGGGCTTCCTGCTCCTCAGGAAGTCCTTCCTGCAGTTCAGCCAGGGGCCTCTACTCCATAGGAGTCCACTGGCTGCAGTACAGTCTGATTCCCAATCCATCAGGGAATCTTTGGCTGCAGTACAGTCTGATTCCCAATCCATCAGGGAATCCTTGGCTGCAGTACAGTCTGTCTCTCCTACGCTCAGGAAGACAGCTGAAGTACAGCCAGTGGCCACCTGCACCTCAGGGGTCCACTGGCTGCAGTAGAGTCTGTATCTCCCGCTCCTCGGGAGATAACCTTTCTTACTGTTGCACCAAACACATTACCACTTTAGGTGTCCTTTGTTAGCTATACTGGTAATATTGGTGATTCTGCAGATCACCACATAATCGGGTATAGCCTCTGCATTATTGGTGATACTGCAGATCACCAATAATCAGAAATCCTCTGTGTGCTGACACCAATCGTTACATGTGGTAGACACACACAGTCAACATAACAATGGTACGAGAGTAGAATACGTTTTCTCTCCATGCCCTTAGTCAAACCTTTTCCCCCACGGGGCCCCCTGTGGCTTTCGGGCCCCCCTGCGGAGGCATCCCTTGCAGGGTCTATTGTTACGCCCCTGTCACCGCTCATCGTCTTCATTTTCAGGATTTGGTCACCGGCTGAATGCTGGGCTACCGCACACCCACTGGGCACTTGTTTTTGGCTGTATCATAGCTTAATGTGTACCAAGGCTCAGTTACATGACAGTTTGCAACCAAATCAAACACCTGGCACTGAGAGCTTGAGAGGCACTAATTGGATAATTTCTATTAAAGAGGCCCTGTAGTGACATATAGTAGAACATAGTACGTTATTTAGGATACCCACTTTTAAGGTAATTTTCAGCATCAGAAACACTTGCTATAGCTATATATTGTTGTATATTGGTATTTAGCCCCGCCTGCCTAGTGAGGCTTAAGCCCCATACACACGTCAAATTTTCCCGAACGACGGGTCGTTTGAACGTCCTGTTGTTCAGTCGTCCACACGCCAAATCAGGCGTGTGCACAGTCCGTCGTTTGGGTGATAAGACTGGTCTTGAGCGGGCGGATAGCTCAAAATCAGTCTTATCACTCAAACGACGGACTGTGCACACGCCCGATTTGGCGTGCGGACGACTGAACGACGGGACGTTCAAACGACCCGTTGTTCGGGAAAATCCGACGTGTGTATGGGCCTTTAACCTAGGCTTTTTAGTTATGCTGTATTCTCCTCCCAGAGCATTTTAGAAGATACATTGGGCCTGATTCACAAAGCGGTGCTAACAGTTAGCACGCTGGTGAAAAGCCCTTTATCATGCCTAAACTCAGTTTAGGCATGATAAGTTTAGGTGTGATAAGTTTAGGTGTGATAAGTTTAGGCATGATAAGTTTAGGTGTGATAAGTTTAGGCATGATAAGTTTAAGCGCCAACTGGGTTAGCATCGCAGTGCACAGCTGATCAAAAGTTTTATGCTATCAAAGTCTTGTGCACTTCGTATAAAGTTTAATGGCGCTGCTTTGCGTGCGGGACTTTTCAAGCGATCTAAACTTATCTAAACTTATCATGCCTAAACTTATCACACCTAAACTTATCATGCCTAAACTTATCACACCTAAACTGGCTCTTCACCAGCATGGTGCAATGGTTATCATGCCTAAAGTCTCTAACTGGGTTAGCACCGCTTTGTGAATCGAGCCCATTGTCTGCTAAGAAAGTGTTTTGTAGTTGTAATTTCCTTTTAGTGAGGGTCACACTGTAGTCACTTCCTGTCTGAGGGAGTGGGTCAGCCACTTACATACCTGATATTTAACTCTTTCAGGTAGAGAAAGAAAAAAAGGAATGCAGCATAGTTATTTGTGTGCTAGGCACTGTACACACGCTTATCTATCTCATCACGTCACATGTCACCTCGGGTATCCTTTAAGTGAATAGCAGTGCTCAGATTAACAGACGTACTGTTCAACTGCTTTGTGCCTCTGGCTAATTTCTATGACGATAAGCTTTAGTCGGTCTCTTTAAATGATGTGTTACTGCAGGTGGCATTCTGTGTGCCATGGTTGAGCACTGCCCTGAGTTGCTGATCAGTTGGGGACTTCTGACCAGTGCACAGCTGCTGACAATACAGGTATCTCAGATGAGGGCCAGAGCAGAGACCTGAGAGATAACAACAAATTCACACATTCTTCCAGAAGGAGAAACCTCATTTAATTTTCCAGGGAAGTCATCATTTAACTTTCACACTGAGATATGGATATCCACAGGGGGGCTTCAATCCCGGCTAATGCTCTTTCAGTAGTCGGAGTAGAGGAGTCAGTGGAACAATGCAGAGATCAGATGGATGGACCAAGGCAGGATGTCATTGGAGAAGCTGCAGCAGTACAGCTAAGTGTGCAGCTTAAGGCTGCTTTCACAGTAAGATGTTACAGGCGCACAGCAATGTAACTGCAATGGGCTGTTCACAGTGCCCACGTTGCGTTACATTGTAACGCTGCACGTCAATCTTAGTGTGCAGCATGCTATAGCGTTAGAGCGGCTTTGGCGCGTTAGCCTGCTTGCACAGGCGCAGTGATTAGCCACATGGCTAATTAATATTCACTGCACTGTGCTGACGTCACTGGCAGGACCACGTGATGCGGAGTGTTCCGCTCAAGTGGTCTCCACCAGCGCATGCGTTCTATAGTACGCATCACGGACACATCAAAGTGCCGCTTAACGCGGCTCTTTGCTAATGTCCTCTGCCACCACCACCATGCGTTGCGTTAGGTGCACGTTATGCGACCTTAACGTAACACCTAACGCAACGTCTTAGTGTGTAAGTAGCCTAAAGGAACACTGAGCCATTAAAGGGAAGGTTCAAGCAAAATAAAAAAATTAGTTTCACTTACCTGGTGCTTCTACCAGCCCCATGCAGCCATCCTGTGCCCTCGTAGTCACTCACTGCAGCTCCAGTTCCCCGCTGGCAGCTTACCGACCTCGGAGGTCGACGGGCTGCATTGTGTACATTTTTACGCATTCCCGCTAGTACAGGAACATTAACACTTAAATTTTTATGCGTTACTGTTTCAATGCGTACATTTGTATGCATTGAACCAGTAATGCGTAAAAAAGCTGCCAGCGGAGGACTGGAGCAGCAGTGAGTGACTACGAGGGCACAGGATGGCTGCATGGGGCTGGTAGAAGCCCCAGGTAAGTGAAACTCATTTTTTTATTTTGCTTGGACATTCCCTTTAAAGTGGAGCTGAACTCTTGCACAGGACAGAAGGAAAACATAGAGAAATGCACCCTGTATGTATTTAGAGAGTTTAGCCTGTCTAATTCCTCATTTGAAAGCACAGGATGTTAGCACTATGTCTGCTTCCATGAAAGCAGGAAGTAGACACACTGCTGATTTATTGCAGGATTTGTATCAGCTGTAACAAAGAAATGTTTTTTTCTTTAAATGTCATTATGTTGTTGCATATCTTTTAGAGCAGAAAGGGAGTTCTGAGTTCAGGTCCACTTTAATTAGTATAGCATTTATACTTACCTAGGCTTCCTACAGCCCAATGTGGGCTCCCTCGCCGTTCTCCCAGGTTGCTTTGTGGTCAGCTCTGGTAAAAAGTCCAAAATGCGTATCAATTCTATTAATCTGATTAAATTGGGTAACTGGAAACAAATGAACTCCTGTGGGATTGTACCATTAATGGCAGCCACCATCAGGGCCGGGCCGAGGCAGAGGCGAGAGAGGCTCCAGCCTCAGGGCGCAGTGTAGGAGGGGCGCACTGATCACTCAGCTATCATTCCCCTGTTGAGTTTGAAGCAGAGAGAAATAAGAAAAGGGGATACATGGCAGTGACTGCAAGCCAGATAACTGGAGATTAAGGTGTTGGGGGCCCTGGGGTGCCTCTCAGTCTAATAGCAATCAATGTGTGACGGCTGGGGTGGGAGGGATGGAGGAGCGCACTTTGGTGTCTCAGCCTTGGGTGCTGGGGGACCCTGTCCCGGCTCTGGCCACCATAACATCTTCATGAACTCAGAATAAGTATAGAGATCAGGTGTTCTGACTCCACTCTGACTCCAGCGATTTGACTCAGAAGCTTTGGAAGCCAATGGATCAGTATGACAGCTAAACAGCTGGATGTTTTATTTAAAAGAATGACGATGAGAGCGCTATCACGGATAATCAGAATTCTTTACTGATTGATTAGTGTCTAAGCTCTGATACTGGGAAGGGGCCATATGACAATGATGTCAATAGCGTTGTAATGTAAACCGTTTACATCATGTACATCATGTGAGCGACTTGTCATTGGAACAGGACACTTTTCCAATATATCAGCTGTCATTGATTTGTCATTTATCAATGTAATCACCTCACGAGGTGACGCCAAGCAATTAAAATTACAAGCCCTGCTGGGTTTTTTAATAAGAAAGCTCAGCCTCTTAGCAGCACCAAATTACCCAGGATGAGATTTGCCCTGTTTAATTGGCTGGGAGAGGGGGGGGGGGGGTTCATCTTATAATGATATATGCAACACACCGTGCCTCGTCACCATTCATTTTAAATGTGGGGGAAATGTGCACATATTGGGCCTGATTCACAAAGACAAATAGCATGCCTTATCAAAGTTAGCATGCCTTATCAAAGTTAGCACACCTTATCAAAGTTAAAATGCCTTATCAGAGTAGCATAGCAAATGTATGCCTGCTAATTGGCAATGATGAGAGCTCCACTCGGCCTGGCGTGAGCCCTTGCGGGTTTGTAGCGCTCGCTATGCTACTCTAATAAAGCGTGCTAACTTTGATAAGACATGCTATTTGTCGTAGTTTATCAAGCCCTATGTCTGGTAGCGCACAGCTTGGCTTGAGTTATTATGTTGGAACCCAGCCCACCATGAAGCCAAAGTGCCGATGTAAGTAGGCCCATTGTGGGACCCCTGGAACATGTTGCTCTTAGGTTATAAACAGAGGTGGTGTTGGGAAGAAGGAACTTTCTGGTGTTATAGCACTCCCCAGCAGCTCCATAGCCTCCCCAGAGCCCCCCTATGTAGTGTTGGGCATCCTAGCAGTTGGAGGTGAGAGGACTATCAGCATCCAGCCCAGTGTGAGAGAGTCACCCACCTCTCCGCTTGCCTCCAGCACTGAAGCTTTCTCTTCCCCTCCGTCATAAGCCTCCACTGTGCATCTGTCTCTGCAGCCAGCATTTCCTATCATGTGATTTGCCATGTGCCGATGAGCCACATGATAGGATCCAGCACCTGCAAAGCACCCTCAATAAAAAAACTTGGAGCTGTCGCTGGTTATAACTTATACCTGTGGCACATGGCCGTTTCTAGGGCCGTGCGGCCCGTGCCGGCACCCTGAGCGCTGTTGGGAGGGGGGCGCTGTGATGTAGGGGGGAACCGCAGCCGCGGGGAGGGCAGCCCGACACACACACACGCTGCTTCCTGTTAAATAGGAAGCAGCGTGTGTATCAGCGTCTATGGAGAGAGGAGACTGGCGGCGAGAGAGCAGCGATTGGAACCAGGGAGGTGAGTAGTTTTGTATAGCGCTTCCCTGCACATTGCTGTCTGCACACCGAAGGGGGAGCACGGAGGACGGCCCGGGGAGAGGAAGGGAGGAAGGGAGGGAGAGGTCGGGCTGCCCTCCCCACGGCTGCGGCTCCCCTTTTCATCATGGGGGGCACCTACCTAACCTGTAACTGGGGCAGCTACCTATCTAACCTATCCTGGGGGGCACCTACCTATTTAACCTATACTGGGGGGCAGCTACCTAATCTAACCTATACTGGGGGGCACCTACCTAATCTAACCTATACTGGGGGGCAGCTACTTAATATAACCTATACTGGGGGCAGCTACCTAATCTAACCTATACTGGGGGGCAGCTACCTAATCTAACCTTTACTGGGGGGCAGCTACCTATCTAACCTATACTGGGGGGCAGCTACCTATCTAACCTATACTGGGGGGGCAACTACCTAATCTAACCTATACTGGGGGGCAGCTACCTAATCTAACCTTTACTGGGGGGCAGCTACCTATCTAACCTATACTGGGGGGCAGCTAGCTATCTAACCTATACTGGGGGGCAGCTACCTATCTAACCTGGGGGGCAGCTACCTAATCTAGCCTGTACTGGGGGGCACCTACCTATCTAACCTATACTGGGGGGCACCTACCTATCTAACCTATACTGGGGGGGAAGCTACCTATCTAACCTATAGTGGGAACATTAACTTATCTAACCTGTATTGGGGGCACCTACCTACCTACCTAGCTAGCCTATACAGGTGACAACTATACTGGCTTCCTATATTGGAGGCACCTACCTAACTAACCTATACCGGGGGCATCTACCTATCTAACCTATGCTGGGGCAACTATTCTGGCTACCTATATTAGAGGCACCCACCTAGCTAACCTGTACTGGGGGCACCTACCTATCTAACCTATACTGGGGGCAACTATTGGCTACCTATACTGGAGGCACCTACCTGGCCAACCTATACCGGAGGCAACTATACTGGCTCACCTATGCCTGGCTACCTATACTGGGGGGGACCTATAGCTGGCTACCTATACTGGGGTACCTATTCTGGGCTACCTATACTGGGGGAATCTATACTGAGTGCAACTAGACCTGGCTAACCTATACTGGGGGCACCCATACCTTACTTCGGGCGGGGGGGGGGCGCAATTTTTACACCCTCGCCCTGGGTGCATTTTAGCCTAGAAACTGCACTGCTGTGGCACAAAGGGGTTAATGAACACCCAGGGGAGTAACAATAGACCCTGCAAGGGATGCAGCTGCAGGGGGGCCCAGAAGCCACAGGAGGCCCCGTGGGGGGAGAAGTTTCTTTTCCATGTCCTAAGAGACTGACAACTAACGGCACAAGAGACAAAGCTTTCTGCTCTCTGCACAATTGTTCTAATGACTGCGTCTGCTCAGCCACTGATAAAGAATCGTACAAAGATTTGTAGAGAGTCCCTATTCAGTGTGCAGCAGGCTCTTGTGTACAGCACTTAGCCCCCAACCTCCCTATCCCTCCCCAAGTGCCCCGTACTGTAGTGATGCTGGAGGAGTCTGCAGAGCAAGTTCTGCCCCATCAGACATGGACAGAATGTAATAAGCTGAGGCTGGGAGCACACTCGTCTGCCGATTTTCAGGATACCATTTTAGCACAGGGGCTTGATTCACTGAACAGTGATAACTCATATCATGGCTGCGCTAGCGTTTAGCACACGTGTTCGTGCGCAATTTGCGAATTTTCACACCCAATTGCGAATTTCCATTCGCTATTGCGTGTAAAAATTCACGATTGCGCATGGAAACGCAAAAACACGCACAAAAGCGCCAGCGCGGCCGTGATTTGAGTTATGAATCAAGCCCAATGTGTGTCTCTATGCAGGAAAACATGCACGTTTATCACAGAAGCTAATGTAACTGATAGAGAAAATGCCGGTAAGTGCTCCACTGCTGTCTGTCTTTGGCCTCTTGCACACTGCACGCGATTCCGATTCAGATTCCGCTTTTTAATCAGTTTTTACATCCGATTCAGATTCTGATTTGCAGTTTGCTCCCTGCACACTGCAAAGCGGAATCTGAATCGGATGTAAAAACTGATTAAAAAGCGGAATCGGAATCGCGTGCAGTGTGCAAGAGGCCTTTATCTGCATGGGGGAAACACATGCAGGCTGGGTGCACACATAGCTTAACATGTAAGGCTGCGTTTTATGTCATGTTTTCATTTTATGTTGTGTGCGTTTTTGCTGCGTTTGCATTTTTTTTTACTGCAGATGCGTTTTCAAGTGTTTTGCGGGTGTTTTAATGCATTTGCGGTTCACATATACAAAACTCATATGGGTTTTGTAAGCGTTTTTCATGCGTTTTTATATTACCATTTATGCGAATCACCAGGAGGACAACAGGAAGCGCAAATACATCACAAAAACAAATTTTTTGGGGAAAAACGCATATAAAAATGCGTGAAAAACGTATACCATTGCATCTCAATTGACTTTCATTTTGTGCGTTTTTGATGCGTTTTTGCATACCATGCAACAACACAAGCGATTTTGAAAGCGCACACATATAAAATGCATATGCGTTTTTTTATGCATTTTTTCCTGTGGTCCATAAAATGCAGTGTTTTCCGTAACGCTAGCGTTTCTGCTACGTGTGCACCTAGCCTCAAGTGTGCACTAACCAATTGAATAACATTGGTTCTCAGTTTACCTGTGCAGAAAATGAGGGGGGAGGGGGGGCTGTAGGTGGGAGAGGGCCCCATCCAAACTTTCACAGGCAGGGCCGGGCCGAGGCATAGGCTGGAGAGGCTCCAGCCTCAGGGCGCAGTGAAGGAGGGGGCGCAGAATTCATTCAGCTGTCATTCCTAATTGTGTTTGAAGCAGAAAGAAATAAGAAAAGGGGATACATAGCAGTGACTGCAAGCCAGATAACTAGATATTAAGGTGTTGGGGAGGTTGTGGGCCCTGTGGCACCTCTTAGTCTAATAGCAATCAGTGTGTGACGGCTGGGGTGGCAGGGATGGAGGGGTGCACTTTGGTGTCTCAGCCTTGGGTGCTGGAGGACCTTGTCCCGGCTCTGTTCACAGGGGGCCCACTGATTTCTAATTATGCCCCTGTGCACGACACCATGCATGGCATTTTAAACAGACTAAAAGTCAATAATGCAGGTACATTGCAATACTTATCAGAGACTAAATTTAAAACATTTGAACAACAGCAAGTATAAGTAATCTAACGTTTTACCACGCTGTGTTAATTTACACAGTATACATGTGAAGCATGGGTTTATTTAGCACCTACTGGAAGTCTACAATTCAGCTCCAAGCAGAGAAAATTGCTTTTGTACTGTTAGAAGAGAGAAATGCGCAAGTAAAACAACATTGTAAAAATAAAATGATACTTTTCAATGACATAGCAGGGTTCTACTAGTGAGATGGTAACAATGTCTCTATGTACTGTGTGTAATGTCAGGCTTTCAGGATCTGTGAAGTGCAAGAAGTGAGTGTATTTCTTTAGGTAGACAATTTTAATGACACTAATGAGTTTACCTGGGGAAGCAGCAGTGCGGTTTTTAAAAAAATTAAGAATATAAACCAAGTGCCATATAAGGTGAATACATAATAGGGGGTACCTGAGATACAAACAAACCATCAATCCTGTTGCATTTCGCTGCACACCCCCTTCCTGCTCTCCCCTAGCCCAGTGTGTATATGCAGAGTATAGTGCAGCAGATGCTGTGCTCTCTCCTCTCTGCCAGAGTCCAGTGCAGTGCTTCTGCCTATCCGCTCAGCCTAGTGCCCAGCATCACCTACCACATGAAGCATTATTACACGTGACATGAGGAGAGTGAGGTGCCAGTACTGGAGAGAGCAGAAGAAAACAGACAAGATGGTCTCACAGGCACAGCACTGAACTCCAGTGGGGAGGTGAGAGCACAGCTTTTGCTGCGCTATATTTTGCATTTACACACTGGGCTGGGAGAGAGCAGGAGGGGGACAGTGACAGATAGCGGCACATGGGGACAGAAGGAGGCACAGGGGGACAGAAGGAGGCACAGGGGGACTGAAAGAGGCACGGGCCAGAGGAAGTCACAAAGGGGGACAGAAGGAGGCACATGAGGGCTGACGGAGGCACAGGGGAACAGAAGGAGGCACATGAGGGCTGACGGAGGCACAGGGGGACAGGGGGCACATGAGGGCTGATGGAGGCACAGGGGGACAAAGGAATGAACAGGGGACACAAGGAGACAAAGGGGGGGGACACGGAGGTGCAAAGGGGGACAGAAGGAGGCACAAAGGGAGACAGAAGGAAGCACAGGGGGACATAAGAATGAACAGGGGACACAAGGAGACACAGGGGAGACACAAGGAGGCGCAAAGGGGGGCAGAAGGAGGCACAAAGAGAGACAGAAGGAGGCAAAGGGGGACAGAAGAAGGAACAGGAGACACAAGGAGACACAGGGGACACAAGGAGGCACAAAGAGAGACAGAAGGAGGCACAGGGGGACAGAAGAAGGAACAGGAGACACAAGGAAACACAGGGGACACAAGGAGGTACAAAGGGGGACAGAAGGGCACACAAAGAGGGACAGAATACATTCTATAGACTTCTGCTTGCACCACACTAAGAAATGAGTACATCACCTGGTAACCTACTGCATGCAGCACTTTATTGTAACAGAATGCTTAGCTCCGCACCGCAAACATGCTAGTGTGAAAGCACCATTGAAATATAATTGCATTTCGATGCTATTATACTGTCCATTGCGGCACAACGCTACGGACATAGCGTGAAAGGAGCTCATCACGTCACATCACATGTCAGTTCAGGTACGAAAAGATTTGTGCCGCCCTGACCTAGCTATATTCCTTGCGATTTTTATAACCAAAGAGGAATCTCCGTTTAACGAGCGCTGGAGCCTGAGAGTAGCCAGTCGAGTGTGTGATTTTACTAGACAATAAAGCGATTTATTGTCCTGCGCACAGACACACTATCTCCTCGTCTTCTATGGCCTCTGCGGAGAATGATTTAAAAGCAGCTCTCAAGCGTACCTTTCAGAAGCCATCGCAGAAGATTTTCAGTGACGTGCCCTTGTGCAGGAGTTTACACAGGGACAGTTTAAAAATGGATGAAAATGAATGCGAGAGTGATCAGGTCCTGCGCTGGCGTTAGGCAACACAACCCTCCTGCCAGATGACATCACATGCTTGATGTGGCATGTTGTACCAGTGTCTGACACTGCCCATTGTGCTGTGCGGTCATATGAGGGAGGCGGTCAATAAACAGGCACAGAATATCTGTTGTGGGAGAAAACAGAAAGTCTAAACAAATCTTTGTGTCGTGTTTTCTTGTAGCCATTGTGTGGACGGATGCAATGGGAGTTAGTAATACCTTCGCTGAAATATTGATATGACATATATCTGTGCTGCACAAGCTGTTTTATAATTTACTGTTTAGTTTTTTTTTTTTTTAAATTACCCTTTCTTTGCAGACTGCAGCAGCTGTGTTTTTCAGGCCTGTTTTTAGGCATGGCAGCTGATAAAAACAGGCCTGAACTCAGAACTTTCTCTCTGCTCTAAAAGATAAGTACCAGCATAATACCCTTTCAGGAAAAACATTTCTTTGTTACAGCTTACAGAACTCCTGCAATAAAGCTGCAGTGTGTCTACTTCCTACTTTCATGAAAGCAGACATTCTTTTTACACATTAGCTGTGTCTGCAGAGGACTGCCCTAACACTTACAGTGGGTTGCAAAAGTAATCGGCCCCCTTGAAGTTTTCCACATTTTGTCACATTACTGCCACAAACATGAATCAATTTTATTGGAATTCCATGTGAAAGACCAACACAAAGTGGTGTACACGTGAGAAGTGGATCGAAAATCCCTCATCATTCCAAACATTTTTTTCAAATAAATAACTGCAAAGTGGGGTGTGCGTAATTATTCGGCCCCCTGAGTCAATACTTTGTAGAACCACATTTTGCTGCAATTACAGCTGCCAGTCTGCAAAACAGCTCCAGCTCAGTCAGATTAGATGGACAGCGTTTGTGAACAGCAGTTTTCAGATCTTGCCACAGATTCTCGATTGGATTTAGATCTGGACTTTGACTGGGCCATTGTAACACATAGATATGTTTTGTTTTAAACCATTTCATTGTTGCCCTGGCTTTATGTTTAGGGTCATTATCCTGCTGGAAGGTGAACCTCGCCCCAGACTCAAGTCTTTTGCAGTCTCCAAGAGGTTTTCTTCCAAGTTTGCCCTGTATTTGGCTCCATCCATCTTCCCATCAACTCTGACCAGCTTCCCTGTCCCTGCTGAAGAGAAGCACCCCCAGAGCATGATGCTGCCACCACCATATTTGACAGTGGGGATGGTGTGATCAGAGTGGTGTGCAGTGTTAGTTTTCTGCCACACATAGCGTTTTGCATTTTGGCCAAAAAGTTCCATTTTGATCTCATCTGACCAGAGCACTCTCTTCCACATGATTGCTGTGTCCCCGAAATGGCTTGTGGCAAACTGCAAATGGGACTTCTTATGCTTTCTGTTAACAATGCCTTTCTTCTTGCCACTCTTCCATAAAGGCTAACTTTGTACAGTGTCCTATAGTTGTCCTATGGACAGAGTCTCCCACCTGAGCTGTAGTGTACATCTCTGCAGCTCGTCCAGAGTCACCATGGGCCTCTTGACTGCATTCCTGATCAGCGCTCTCCTTGTTCGGCCTGTGAGTTTAGGTGGATGGCCTTGTCTTGGTAGGTTTACAGTTGTGCCGTACTCCTTCCATTTCTGCATGATTGCTTAAACAGTGCTCTGTGGGATGTTCAAGGCTTTGGAAATCTTTTTGTAGCCTAAGCCTGCTTTACATTTCTCAATAACTTGATTTCTGACCTGTCTTGTGTGTTCTTTGGACTTCACGGTGTTGTTGCTCCCAATATTCTCTTAGACAACCTCTGAGGCCCTCACAGAGCAGCTGTATTTGTACTACATTAGATTACACACAGGTGCACTCTATTTAGTCATTAGCACTCATCAGGCAATGTCTATAGGCAACTGACTGCACTCAGATCAAAGGGGGCCGAATAATTACGCACACACCACTTTGCAGTTATTTATTTGTAAAAAATGTTTGGAATCATCTATGATTTTCGTTCCACTTCTCATGTGTACACCACTTTGTGTTGGTCTTTCATGTGGAATTCCAATAAAATTGATTCATGTTTGTGGCAGTAATATGACAAAATGTGGAAAACTTCAAGGGGGCCGAATACTTTTGCAACCCACTGTAGGGCCCGTTTCCACTAGGAGCGGTGTGATGCGGCTACATAGCTGCATCACACCGCAGGTGTGCTGAAACACATGCACGGCAATGGAAGGGTTTCCACTGCATGCATGTTATGTGGAGCGGTGCGGAGCGATCCGAGAATCTGCAGCATGCGGCACGGCCGCATCCACCCGCAGCCGCGTCCCATATCCTCCATTGACTTCCACATTGGGAGATGCGGAAGTGATGCGGCCGGCGGCGGAAGTGATGCAATGCGGCTAGGTAGCCGCATTCGCATCACTGAAGTAGTGGAAACCGGCCCTAACTAATCCCTAACACTAACTAATCACTGCCCTAACACTAACCCTAACACTAACTAATCACTAACCCTCCACTAACTTTTCCTAACACTAACCACTAACCAGCTCCCCTGACCCTTATCTTCCTATAACAAAGCCTAACACCAGTGTCAGACTGGGAGCTGGAAAAGCTGAGGAAATCCACTTGCAGGCCAAGCAGCAGTAATCAGATGTTGCTGCTCACAGTGAAGACTTGCTGCAGGTTTCTACTGGGAGTGATAACCCAGGGTTATTGCTGCTTGGCCAGCAAGTGGATTTCCTCAGTTTTTCAACCTCTCAGTCCGACACTGCCTAACACTAACATCTAACCTTATCCCCTAACCCTCCACTAACTATTCCTAACACTAACCTCTAACCAACTCGCCTAACCCTATACTTCCTACAACAAAGCCTAACACTAATATCTAGCCCTATTGCCTAACACTAATCCTCCTATAATTATGCCTAACACTAACCTCTAACCCTATTCCCTAACCCTCCGATAATGATTCTTAACACTAACCTCTAACCCTATCCCCTGACCCTAAACCTCCTATAACAATTTCTGACACTAACCTCTAACCATATCCCCTAACCCTAAACTTCCTAAAACTAAGCCTAACGCAAACATCTAACCCTATTGACCAACACTAACCCTGCTATAACTATTCCTAACACTAACCTCTAACCAACACCACTAAACCTCCTTTAACTATGCCTAACCCTAAACCTTTGAGCATCGTAGCCAATAACGATACTTAGCTATACATATACCTTGGCATTGATTCACCAACTCCCTCCCTCCACCTGCATGCGGCCGGTGCCAATGGACTAACTTGTGCGCCCAATTTAATCACTTGGTGCAAAATAGACACAAATTTGCATTGCATTCTGTAACGGTGCCTAAATCTACGATTGCGTTGAGTATTCAAATGAACTGTCTCGCAGTTATACCCGCTCACATTAAGCCACCAATAAGGACGCAGAGAGGTGGAAAATATGGGGCCATGCTCGACTCAACTCAGGTGGAAAACGCGGCATTTGCAGACCACTTTGTCAGCCAATTTCTGTGGCGCTGCTGGTCACTTCCCCGTGCCGCCTCCCCTGACCGTCGCCTCTGATTGTTTCATTTTGTTTTCCCCCCTTCCATCATACGCTCAATTTCTCAATCACGCCGCCACCACTTTACCTTCCTGCAGCTGTTCACTAGATTGTCATTATTTTTACACTTGGACTTTGCCCTTCAGCATAATCTCCGGTAGAAACTGCAGCATGCCAATGTATTAAAGGGGAACTGTAGAGAGAGGTATATGGAGGCTGCCATGTTTATTTCCTTTTAAGCAATACCAGTTGCCTGGCAGCCCTGCTGATCCTCTGCCTCTAATACTATTAGCCATAGACCCTACAAAAAGCATGCAGCAGATCAGGTGTTTCAGACTTTAAAGTCAGATCTGACAAGACTAGCTGCATGCTTGTTTCTGGTGTTATTCAGATACTACTGCAGAGAAATAGACCAGCAGGGCTGCCAGGCAACTGGTATTGATTAAAAGGAAATAAATATGGCAGCCTCCGTATACCTCTTACTTCAGTTCCCCTTTAAATGAAGAACACTCTTAGCAGAACCCAAGATTACCAGAAATAGTAAGTAAAAGGTACAAATGTAATCCTCGGCATAGACTCAAAGCCTGGCACACACATGCAATTTGGTCTGGCCAATGGCTGGTTAATCTTACCACATCCATGTAGTCTGAGGGCCAAGAGAGTTTAGCCTGGATAATTTCCCCTCATCTGTGACTAATCACAAGTTGTAATATGATTTATCATCTGCCTTGGCAGAGCAGCTTATTTGTAAACACAGGGTGTTAACCCTATGTCTGCTTCCATGAAAGCAGGGAGTAGACACACTGCAGGTGTATTGCAGGATTTGTATCAGCTATAACAAAGAAATGTTTTTCTTTAAAGGTTACTATGCTATTGCTTATCTTTTAGAGCAGAGAGGACATTCTGAGTTCAGATCCACTTTAATAGTAATATTGCAGCAATAGCACTCGCTGCACGGGGACATTCCTGCCACAGCGGGCAACTGCATTAAGAAAAGAAGCAATAAAACACTGTGATAGGAATCTACAGATGAGGAAGGTATGAAGTGGAGCGTTCCGCAGCATGTTCAGATATGGGAAAGTATTGCTGTGTCTTTCACACGTCTGATTGGATGGGAAATGGAACACTGGAGGAGACGGCTGCTTATTATGTCCCTGTAATTAATGGACTGGCAGTAAGAGGGAGGAGGGACAGAGATGTAATGGGGCTGATCATGTAATTGCATTTACACAAGTAACAAAAGCGCCACTGATTTATGTATATGGCTTTCAGTGAGAGAGTGTAAAGAGGGCCTGTCTTGGATGGAGAGTAAATTCATTGGGAACTTAAAGAGCAACTCCAGTGAAAATAATGTAATTAAAAAAGTGCTTAATTTTTACAATAATTATGTATAAATGATTTAGTCAGTGTTTGCCCATTGTAAAATCTTTCCTCTCCCTGATTTACTTTCGGAAATTAATCACATGGTGACATTTTTACTGTGGGCAGGTTATGTAGCTGCTGCTTGCTGTTTTGGCAGTTGGAAACAGCTGTAAACAGCTATTTCCCACAATGCAGCAAGGTTCACAGACAGGAAACTGCCCGGAGTACCGCAGTCCTCAGAGTTTCTTGTGGGAGGGGTTTCACCACAATATCAGCCATCCAGCGCCCCCTGATGGTCTGTTTGTGAAAAGGAATAGATTTCTCATGTAAAAGGGGGTATCAGCTACTGATTGGGATAAAGTTCAATTCTTGGTCACGGTTTCTCTTTAAGTCTTCTATCTTACTAGCACTGTAACTAGATACTTTACTGTACATAACTTAAAGCATACCTGAACTGATAGGGATATGGATATTTCCTTTTAAACAATACAGATTGCCTGGCTGATATACTTTTAGCCACGGACCCTGAACAAGCATGCAGATCTGGTGTTACTGAAGTCTGACTGGATTAGCCACATGCTTGTTTTAGATGCTTGATTCAGACACTACTGCAGCCAAACAGATCAGCAGGGCTGCCAGGCAACTGGTACTGGATAAAAGGAAAAAAATATGGCTGCTTCCATATCCCCCTCAGTTCAGGTGTACATGAGTGAGAAAAGAGCCAGTGATTTGCGCTATATAGCAAATTCACTGTTGAACTTGATGAACGGTTGTCTTTTTTCAACCAAACTAACTATGAAAGTGCTGTGATTTCAAAGCCATTCCCAGCATGATCACAATTTGATCACAAACATTTTGAGTTGATGCAGCAGGGGCAAACCCAGGATTTTCAAGGGGGGGATTCCTGAAAGGTCTCCCTCAGCCACGCACAATACAGTATAATAATATGGTAGGACATCATGCTGGGTACACATAATGCAATTTCCCAACTGACCGGCAACAGGATCAATCAGGAGCAGTTTGGATACAGATAATAATGAGGACAGCCGACATTGCTAATGAAGGAGAAAGTGAAGCATTCACACAGCAGGGCACAGGGCTGTGCTTATACCTGACTCTGCTAAGTTCTCCATAGATGCTCCATGCTCTGCACACACACTGCTGCTACATCCAAAGTCAACTGAAGCAGGGAAAGAAAGGGGCGGGGCTGTGAGCTGCAGGATGCCTGCAGATATTCTGGGGTATCATCATGTACCTGTCCCCAGACACTGTACCAGCCCTGGTCTGAGGAGGGATTCTGGGCAGCTGTAATCCCCCCCTGTGTTTGCCTATGTGCAGGATTATGCAAATGTTGTATGCAAATTTATAGAGCTTGAAAATGTACCAATCGAATTTTACCTCAGCAGGATGTGATTGGTTCATGTTCAAGCTTCATACATTTGCATACAAAATCTGCATAATGCTACATCAACTTTAAATTATTTGCATTGCCATCTCATTGACCAATACTACTGTGCGATTGCTTCCAAAATGCTGCAAGCAGCCCTTGTGATCGCGCCACAATTGCAACGCTGCTTATGGGATCACCCCCATAGGGATCTACTGGTGCAGCACTTTGCCGAACGCGGGTGATCGGCAAGCACTGCAAATAGTGCTCCCAATAGGTCCCAGGACTCGGTGTTTGCCCATTTTGAAGTCTTACCTCACTGTGATTTGCATGTTAAATTTATTATAGACACTGGCAGGTGATTTAATGTGGAATGCTATGTCCCCCCCAAGTGAAGTGAACAGCAATGTCATATGGTCTCCCAGCATGCTCTGGGGGAGTTGGTGGGCATTATTGGGTGGAGCTATGCTGACATGTGCGAGAACACGCAGCAAGTGAATCTGGGCACCCAGATTAGGTGCCTCACCATTAAGTGTTCAGCAAGTGAACACCTAATGGGAAGATGTCACTTTGAAGATGCCAATTTATGATCTTTTTGGAGGACCTGATCCATTGGGAGGAAGGAAGGGAGGGAGGAAGGAAGGGAGGGAGGGAGGAAGGAAGGGAGGGAGGGAGGAAGGAAGGGAGGGAGGGGGGGAGAATAATGTCATGCAGCTGGCAAGGTGAGTGAGGACTATGCTCTCCGTCTCTCCATCTGTAATAAGCGTCATCGTTACGCCAGGCTGATTGCTGGCCAAGGCATTTTTTCGAGTGATTTTTCCACTAACGGCGATTTCTGTAGCAATACTGAGGAAGGTGATTTTGGATCCTGCATTCTCTCAATCAAGTCTATGATACATTTCTGCTGACACCACGATTGGGATTTTGGCAAATCGCAATTGCTGTAGTGGAATCATGGACATGGGCTTTCATTAGCTTAGCGCTTTGGGGGATCACCAGTAATTCCTCGAAAGTGCAAATCACAAACAGAAATCCTCCAGTGGGCCCCGTGCCTAAGTCAGAGTATGTTAAGAATATCTCTTTGGTATCCACTCCTGGTGGTGTCACCCAGGACCGGATTTCTGGAAAGGCCACAAAGGCCCAGGCTTTGGGCGGCTGCAGTCCAAGGGGGCACCTGGTCATGAAAGAGGATTTGCTACATATGAAAGAGGAGGCTGAAAATGGGGAGCAACACATGAAAAGGGGAAAGTGATGCTCAAGGGAGCTGTGCACGTAAAGGTGGGACTACGGGACATGGATGATACACGTGGAAGAGGGGGCTAGACGTGGCATGGGAGGAGTGCTACTGTAGATAAAAGGGGAGCAACAACATACTTGGCTTAGGTGCACAAAAAGTATAAATCCGACCTTGGTGTCACTCCAGGCATTTGATTGGTATATCATAAAAATGGTCAATGGTGAAAATGCAAAAAACACTGTGCAGTAAGTGGCAGAAGCAGTTCAAGCAATATTCTAATTATTTTACATTCATTAAAGCGGGATTGTCACCATAAAAATCAAAATTCAACAGCAACTGGTCTGAATGTATTAAGTGATAAAGATGCTAATCCTGCATTCAAAACTTTCAAAACTTGTTCTGCTGTTATGGTTTGGAGTTATCACATACCTTAGGAGCACTGGCCCTTTAGTAGCCATTGCCATTCAGTTGCATGCTGGGGGTTCTTTTTATCTATAATATATTCCTCCTCTTGCCTTTATTTCCCTGCCTAGCTGAAACACGATTCTCTGCTCACTTGTGTTTACAAGCAAGGCTGAGGTGATTTAGCGATTGGAGGAGAAAAGAAAAAAAGTTGAGGGTAGAAATGACATCAAGGTTTAGCCTCAAACTGTGGGTAAAAGACATGGTTCCCACCAGGAACAGAATTATCTTCGTTTACTATATAAAATTCACTGAAATCAAAACATGAACATGTGTGTTAACATGTGTTATGTAAGTAGATCAAGTATTTATCTACTTATATATGTGATTTTTTTCCCTGGCATAGTATGGCTAATCCTACTGCTTTAAAATTATAAAATACCAAATGCACTAAGGAAACACACTTCCCCGAAGTTGGGACTGCGATGTATGTTTTGTTTATCACCGCTTTTACCTCAGTACACTAGGGGTTTCTATGTTCTTTGCGTTTGAACTTATCCATTTCATACAGCCTTTTATTTGCTGCTGCATCCTGTTTAGTTTTGCCATTATTACCTACAATGTTTTAAATAGTTAATGTGTTTATTTTACTTTCTAGGTTGCTTTGTAGCATGCTGTTTATGCCCCTCTGAGGAACACATCTTGTTCATAGACAGACTTGTCAGTTTGGCTTATTCTAGTTTTTGCAAACAGCTCTGAGTCACCCACTGTTTACTGCCACGGATATTAGCACAATCCGAGTCAGCCAACCGATGCACAGATACTTTCATCATTTCATACAACAATAGAGATGTAAAGTGACGCAAATACTTAGCAAAGCAATAATCTATGATATTGTTAATGTGTTATACACAAAGATAATCACCATTTCATTCGTATTGCTATTCTTAATCCTTATCCAATGTCACATGCACAAGTAAAGTCAGATTAGTTAGAAGTTAGTTATGATTTTAAGCAGAAACTATCATAAGTTTTGGAAAGGAAACGGAATTAGATTACTGATACACGTGAATATCATTATGACTTTCTCTCAATTTCCTGTGGTAGAGAGTGTACATCAGGAATCTCTTCATTTGGGTGCCTGGTGTTGCAGATAGTTTGAATATTGGCATTATACTATTATCAATATTCTTTTTTTTCCTCACCCGGCAGTCAAACTCATGACCTCATGCTTCACAGTAAGGGACAGTACCTCCTGGCCTTCTCAACTGATTATTACCAATATTCTACTATCAGCTTCCGTGGTTCTTAATACCAACACCGCCTACCTATGCCTAATGCTATCCCCCTACCTATGGCTAATACTTATTCCTCATACCCAAGCTTCACATTAGAATGCCTGGGGTTAGCCACATCCATTAACTGTTAGCAGGAGATTGATTATGTATCAAGACCCCGCCCACCTCCCCTGCAATACTTTTAGGAGTCTTCCTCTTACTACATTCAGAACCTCCACCCGAGCATGGCAGGGAGGAGGGGCCTAGACTTCTTATGCCCTTCTCCTCCCCCTAAGCCCCCCTCCTGTACTTCCTGGCAGTGTCAGAGCTACAGATCAGCGTATTGGCAGTAATGGGGCTAACCTTTTCCACCATTGGTCTATTGCATCTGAAGCTTCCTCTGCAGCTACTAGGTGTCACCGTCCTCTCTGGTCTCTGCTACTCCATCGTTATGACACTGACTGTTAGTGTTAGGCGTTAGGTGAGGGGTTAGTGTTGAGCGTAAGTAAGGCGTAGGTTAGTGTGAGGGGTAGGTACAGGAAATGGTTAGTGTGAGAGGTAGGTTAAGTGAAGCCACAGTAAGATATCAATAACATTACCAATATTTTACTAGCAGCGTCATCTGTCACCAATATTTCTAGACACCTTTTTTGTATGTATGTTGTGTATATGGCTTTTCAAAGATGATTTGCATATTCACTGATCTGAAGTGATGCATCATGGGAGTTTCTTCTTACTCACATAAAGCTGAATAATTGCAAATATCTTTTGTTTATAGGAAAACACATTTTTATGTAACATAGCTTTATTAGTAAAGGTGGCTTTTCCGTTCTTTTTGATGGAGCAGAGTGGTCTGTACATGCAGATATGCACCCAGTATAACAAGTTGTAACTCGTTGTTGAAGAAAAACATGTAGAGAGTTATATCATTCTCCGCCATCAGGAAATGCAGCTAAGGCATGGTTCACATTAGCGCTTTTTTTTGCGGAACGTATACTGTACACACGGAACAGATGTGAAAAGATCCAATTTATGGATCCATTCACATGCGTCCGTTGGTACGGATACGTTCCATACGCTCCGTTCCCCGGACCTAAAAAATGCTGCAGGCCCTAATTTTCCGGACCATTCTGCCCAGCGGAACGGAACTGGACGAAAAATACTGCAGCATTGGGGGCAATGGAAAACGGAAAGTTTCTTCACACTAGTGAAGAAAAGGACCACTCCACGGGGATGGGAGGATGGAAACCTGAGCGGCGGGAGGGTGAGGGAAGGGGCAGCAGCCGGGCGGGTGGGTAAGGGAGGGTTTATAGATACCTAATGCTCTTTTTAAGCCGGTGGTGGAGGCTTCCATCTTCTCCATGTCATGTCACGTGCTGTGTAGTCAAAGCGGAAGAAGAGGAAGCCTCTACCGCCGGCTTCAAAAGAGCATTAGGTATGTTTTTAATGGCTAACTGAGTGAAAACTGATCCGATCGATCATTGATCAGATCCGTTTTCACTTTCCATTTGGCAGTGTGAAGCGGAGAGCAGATCCGCTCACCAGATCCATTTGGCTCAAAACGCTAATGTGAACCGGGCCTTACATGAAACAGAGAGGAACACACACAGTGAATACTGGAAATAACAATACCATATAGACCATCATCACATTTTACAGACAGTGACATCTTGTGGTTGTTTTACTATACTGTAGTTTAGGCAATAATCCTGTTGATACAACCCTTATTAATCACTAACAAAATCCTACTAGTTCTGGTTTGCCATGAATCTGCTAGATGCTCCATAAAATGTTTTAAAACTGATTCTCATAATTATGAAACTGTCCTAATTAACATAACCACATTTAATGACATTGATCTTTATATGAAAAACAATCTTTGCTTCGTTTTGATGTGTAACTCTATTGAAGTTGTGCTTTTAATATTTAACTAAGTATAAAGCTTGAAGGAGGAATCCCTGTAATATTTTGTTTTAATATGTTGACAAAAGAGAAGGGAGAGAAGGAAAGAGAAGTAGGGGAAAGGGGGGGGGGGGGGCATGGATACAGAAGAAAAGGAAGAAAAGGAAAGGTGTTTAGTGGACAGGGTGAAAAAAGGAGAGGAAGGGAAGGAAACAGGGCTGTTCTAGCTGCAATTGAGGCCCTGGGGCAAAAGTAACTTGCAAAGCCCACCTCCCCCCTGGAGCCTCCAAGCCAACTCCCAGGACCTATCCCATCACACCTCCAGCCACACAAAATCCTTAGATGTCCATCATATGTCCCCAAAAGCATTGTTGGGTCCTCTATAGTCCCCTTCTCCTTTCCCATACAAATCCAGAGTGTGCACACATTGGGGTATTACCTAATCCAGGCAGGACACAGGAGGCAGCACACTGCTGAACTTCTCCCCATGGTGCCCCTCTTCCTCATTTCCTGCAGGCATGTATGGGGTCGCTATAGCTGGAGTGGAGGGAACACACCTTGGGGGCCCCTACAGGCTTTGGGGCCCTGGGGAAATTGCCCCATTTGCCTCTATAGAAGCGCCAGCCCTAGAAGGAAAGGGAGCCCTAGTAGGCTGATAGGAGTGAAGAAGGAAAGGTGTAGGTGTGGGGGTGTAGGTGGGCATGGGGTACAGGAGAAAGGTGAGAAGGTGGTGGCAGGGGAGCAGGCTGACAAGGATGCAGGAATAAAGAAAGAGAAGGAAAGATGGACTGGTGGAAATGGGCACATGTGGGAAGGGAGAGAAGGAAAGGGGAGAAGGTGGACATGGGGTGCAGGACAGGGAGAGAAAGTAAGGGGGGCTGGTGGACATGGATATAAGGGGGGAAGGGAGAGAAGGAAAGGGGAGGGGGGGACTTAACTCACCACATTGCCGGCTGTCTCTCTCCATGTCACATCCCATCACTTCGATACTTCTGGCTGTGAAGGTGGAAGTTTCAGAGTGATGGAGTGTGGTGTGGAGTGCAGCATCCCCCCCCCCCCCCCCCGGTGTATTGCATGTATAAAGGTTCTGTTTCTGTTCGGACACATTGAATAGAGAGATTTGCATTCATAAACTCATCCCTCTCTAAAAGAAAATCTATCATTTCTATTACATAGTTGTACAATGATGCCATCATCCACAGAGTGCTTACTCATGTCCTGAAGTGGAGCCTGCAGTCTAATTCATACTCTAGTCATAGGACAAAAAAAGAATAAGGACATATAAACTTCATGCAGATAGTATCCTGGGCCAGTTTTAAACCTGTGACCCCAGTGCTGCAAGGCATGATTACTATTCTGATCACCACTGTGCCATCTGCAATGTCAGGGACGGATCGGGGGGGGGCAGGTCTCTTGCCCCAGGCGCAGTTTGTTGAATTCTTAAAAAGGCAGCAAAATTTGAATGGGGAATGGCAGTTTAGGCGCCAAAACCTGACCGTTAGGCGGCAAAACCTGACCTTGCCCCAGGCGCAACTTGGTCTAGATCCATCCCTGTGCAATATGTAATCCCAGATGGAGAAATTACAGGATAAAAGGAGAAAAAAAAAAAGATCTCTAGCAGTACTGCCAGTCCATTAACACACACAAAAATCTGCTGTCTGTGAACTCTTAGATCCAGAAGCAAATCATCCATAAGGCAACTTAAGTTGCGTACACACGATCTATTTGCAGGAACGACCGGTCCGTCTGACCCTCCCGCTTGGCGGGCGTTCCACCGATAGTAGAGCGTGTGTACAGTTTGTCCGCAGATTGATAAGGCTGTTTCTGAGCGATCCGCTGAGCGGATCGTTCAGAAACAGTGTTATCAGTCTGCAGACAGACTGTACACACGCCTGAACGCCCGCCCAGCGGGAGGGTCAGACGGACCGGTTGTTCCTTATAGTAGTGCAGGTGTACGCACCTTTAGGCAGATGAATAGGGCCTGGTGGATCTCCAGGGGCGCGTCTGGTAGCTTTTCTGACCCCCATTTCCTATCTTACTTTGCCAAAGAAGCCAAGTGAACAGCAGATGGAGAAAAATTTGCCATCTTGCCTAGGGCCGCATTTCATGTTAAACCTTCTCTGGCCAGATTTCAGCTTCAGGCAGACATCACATTTACCCCTGCTTCTATCTTCATGCAGGTTTTCGTGATATACTCTTGTAAAAGTTTATAAAGTGCACATGCCCATTCTATAAAAAAAAATCTGTTTCCCCCCCCCAAAAAAAACAATATATAAGGCCAAAACGCAGAACCCTAAAGCTATTCTCTGGCCTTTCGCTGCTCCCTGAAGGGCAATCCGATTAATCCGATTTCCATAATGTCATTAATTAAGCCAACTCGATTTTTAGAATAAGACTTCAAAGAGTCGGCCAAAGCTAGAGGTTACAGATGAGATGGTTACTCTTTTCAGCACTTAGAGGTTATTATTATGCTAAAGTAATTTCTATGTTCTAACGGGAATGTCAGTTTGATTAAAGAGTCACTTTACTATAGTTCACATTGATGATAATGGTCAAATAGCCAGAGAAAGCTATAAGCAGCGTGGAATGCATGGATTTTTATTATTAGGGATGTGTCTATCTTGTTTAACAGTCTTGAGTGTATGCAGACAGTTGGTATAAAGTCATATAAAGGTAAACACTTATGTGAAGCTATGGCTTGGCCTGGCCCCATGTCCTTATCTGGAAAAGAACACGCACACGCACGCGCACGCACACACACACACACACACACTGTGGAAGCAGGCATATTGTTTACAGCCTGTGCTTTCAAATGGTCTTATCTGCTTATCTGCCATAGGCAGTCGTGTGACACAGGGGAGAGATCAAATTACAACTAGTGAATATACACAAATGAGAGGGAATTACACAGGCTAGACTCTTTAAATACATACAGGGTACATTTCTGTTATGTTTTCCTGTGTAAGAGTTAAGGTCCACTTTAAGAACATGTTTTAGGTCATGCACTTTCTAGTAGCTGGCAAAATGTGTAAACTACCTTATTTTCTATTAAAACATTCCAAATGGTGTTCCAGAGGGAAATTTGTCTCACAGCAGACAGGCAGACACAGCGGTTGGATAAACAAAGCTGCCAGAATTGGGATTTTCATAGATTTAAATCCTCCGCCCAGGCAGCAATGTCAGCTGTTTGTCTTCTTATCTTTACAGTCATCTTTTATACGTTTCCTGCATTTCTGTCTGAAAGATGATTTGGGAACCCCAAAAGCCAGAAAACAAAGAACATGATTAAAAAATACATGAATCCAAGAAATGGAAAATAAATGAAAGAAGATAAAGCCCAATTGTACCCAGGTATTTTCTGTTTTATGCTTTTGTCTAAGGAAAGAACTGTTTGATTCCCAAGACATGTTTACGATCTCTTACCGTTCCGTTTCTGCTCAAAATAATTTTTCGGGCAAATAAAATATGTATGCAATTTATTTTATCTAGCGGAAATTCACAAGGAAGCTTTATCACATCTGTTTAAAGTGTTTAAAGATCCCCGGCTTGGTTTAGGTAATAGCATATGTATATTATTATTATATAATGATTTATAAAGCGCCAACATGGTGCTGTGTGTGTGTGTGTGTGTATATATATATATATATATATATACTAGCTGATTGCCCAGCATTGCCCGGGTATGTATTTGGCTGGTGTTGGCTCCGCCCATTTTTTTCTAGCCCTAACACACAATGGGCCTGATTCACAAAGCGGTGCTAAAAGTTAGCTGTTAAAAAGCCCTTTATCACGCCTACACTCAGTTTAGGCATGATAAGTTTAGGCATGATAAGTTTAGGAACCCACGATGCGCCGACACCGGCCATAGAAGCCGGAGGAGCCAACACATTTTCGGGACCAGTTAGCGCGACACCGCCCCTCTGATGAGGCCCACGGATAGCTAGGGCGAAACGGCTGTAAGGGCAGTCACCCTGGAGTGTCCCAGAGCATCGGTGCTTCCATCCAGATCCGCATCTGCCACCACAGGGGTCACGCAAGTATAGCCTGCACTGCAAAAGTTTACGCTCCCTGCATGTCATGTGCTTTGCATCTGCTTTGCCTATGCTGAATATTGGAGATGTTTT